>NC_143023.1:44082500-44283766 GCF_057628025.1 Oncorhynchus mykiss
ATTCCCTTAGCTCGGGTCCTTTTCCAGCATACCCGGAAGCTACAGAGATGGAGAGAGAGGCACAGAACAAACAAACAATGCGCCCATCCACAACATTGATAAGTATAATAATTATTGTATCTCTCAAATATGAACATTGACAAGTGTGAAATGCATATACCAAGACAGAAGTTAAATTGTGTGTCGACCCACATTGTTAACTTATGGTATAATGGCGCAGGGAGGAGTGATGAATATGTGTGTGCGTTAAAGAACCATATGCTGCCCGCGGCCAGTGACGGACTTCTACGTCACATTACCTTCCTCCTCTCCTGAAGCGACCATGTTCGGGAGCCTTGATAGGTAGTCCGCAGTAACGTTCTCTTTTCCTGCCTTGTGACGGACACAGAACCTGAAGGGCTGGAGCTCCAGATACCACCTGGTCACACGAGAATTCCCGTCCTTCATGGTCTGGATCCAGGTCAGTGCTCTGTGGTCCGTGTGCAGGTCAAATTCCCTCCCAAGAAGGTAGTAACGGAGGGCACTCCTTTTCGATTGTAGAATACCTGGTTTCCCTGGGCAACAGCTTCCGACTCAGGTACAGCACAGGAAGCTCTTCTCTTGGCTCCCCTTGGGCCAGTACAGCTCCAATTCCTACAGCCGAAGCGTCCACCTGCACGAGAAATCTCTTCTTAAAATCAGGCGTCTGGAGAACAGGGAATGAGCACAGTCGTTTTTTCAGTGTCATGAAGGCTTCTTCACACTCCTCAGTCCACTTCACAGGGTTGCTGGCCCCCTTCGAAGTGAGGTTGGTCAGAGGGACAGCGATGGTCGAAAACTGTGGAATGAATCTCCGGTACCACCCTGCCAGACCTAGGAAGGACTTCACCTGTGTCTTGGTTCTGGGTTGAGGGCTATTCCTGATGGACTCCACTTTCTCCACCTGAGGCCGAACTTCACCCTTACCCAGCTGGTACCCCAGGTACTTTGTCTCCTGTTTCGCCCACTCACACTTCAGGAGGTTAAGCGTGAGGCCTGCTTCATGGATCTTCCCCAGGACGCTGCTAAGATGCTGTATGTGCTCCTCCCAGGAGTGGCTGTAGATCACCACGTCGTCCAAGTAAGCAGCACAGTAATCGTCACAGTCCTGGAGGACCTTGTCCATCAGCCTCTGGAAAGTCGCAGGGGCCCCATGAAGGCCAAACGGCATGACCTTGAACTGGAACAGGCCCATTGGCGTCCGGAATGCAGTGTAGGCCTTGGATTGTTCATCCAGGGGCACCTGCCAGTACCCTTTGCAGAGATCCAATGTGGTGATGTAATGAGCTCTACCTATTCTCTCCAGTAAGTCGTCAATGCGGGGCATGGGATAGGCATCAAACTGGGAGATGGCATTCACCTTACGGAAGTCCATGCAGACGCGCAAAGAGCCATCCTTCTTTGGGACAATGACAATAGGGCTGCTCCATTCACTTGAAGATGGCTCGACAACATCCATCTCTATCATGGTGTGGACCTCTTCCTTGAGGGCTACCACCAGCCTCTCAGGCACACAGTAAGGATGCTGGTGGACAGGGTTCTGGCCAGGTTTCAAACGAATGACGTGTTCCAGGACTTTGGTTCTTCCTGGTCTCTGACTGAAGAGGGCCGGATACTTGCCAAACAGCTGCTTCAGCTCATCTTGCTTGTCTTCTTCCAGGTGAGCCAGTATGACTTCTGCTCGTTCTTTCCATGCCTCTGTGACCCCATCCGACTCATCCTCTTCTACTCTGCGGACCAGAAAGGACTTTCCTTTGGAGAGTTCCTCTTTCTCCTCCCAGGCCTTGAGAAGGTTCACATGGTAGGTTTGCTTCTTCTTACCCTTGTCCGGGTGCAGCACCTCGTAGGTCACTGGGCCCATCTTCCTCCCGATTAGGTACGGTCCTTGCCATTGCGCAAGGAGCTTGCTGGTAGACGAGGGAAGGAGGAGCAGGACTTTCTGTCCTGGCTCAAACTCTCTGTGGCGAGCGTGCTGGTCATAGCCTCTCTTCTGGGCCTTCTGGGCTTGCTGAAGGTTTGCTCTAGCTTCCTCTCGGTACCGTTCCAACCTGTCTCGCATCTGGAGGACATACTGGACAATCCCCTGTCCTGAGGTAGCTACTGGGGAACCTTCCCAGCACTTCTTCAGCAGGTCCAGTGGTCCTTGCACTGGCCATCCATAGAGGAGTTCGAATGGCGAGAAACCTGTCGATGCCTGATGCACCTCCCTGTAAGCAAAAAGCAGAAAGGGTAACCACTTATCCCAGTCTTTACCAGTGTCAGCCACAAACTTCCTCAGCATGTTCTTGAGCGTTTGATTGAATCTCTCTACGAGCCCATCCGTTTGGGGATGGTAGGGAGTAGTCCTCAAGCCTTTAATGCCCAGCTGTCGGTGGAGTTGAACCATCAGTCGTTTGTCCCTTGGTCCGTCAGGATTTCATCTGGGATTCCTACACGAGAGAAGAGCTGAACAAGAGCACTGATTATTTTTGGAGTGGTTATGGAACGGAGTGGGAAGGCTTCTGGGAACCGGGTGGCATAGTCACAGATCACCAATATATACTTGTAACCTGCACTACTCTTCTCCAAGGGTCCAACAATGTCCATTGCAATTCTCTTGAATGGGGTAGAGAACTGGCAGTGAACATAGAGGAGCCCGTTCAGACCTACGGACAGCACTGGTTTTCTGGCACGTGGGGCATGATTTGCAGTATTTTTGTACATCAGTATACATGGAGGGCCAAAAGAAACGGGAGCCTAGCCTAAGATAGGTCTTATGTTGCCCTAGATGGCCTGCCCATGGAACTGTATGTGCAAGGTTGAGAACAAGTGGTCTACAGGTAGATGGCACCACCAACTTCCTGCCTCTGACCCAAGGTAGAGTATGTGGTTGTCTACTGTGTAAATCCCCCCACATGAAGATTGACTGTCCCCAGCTAAGGCCTTGTCAAACAAACATTTCAAGGTTGCGTCAGACTTCTGCAGTGTAGCAAAATTTTGTGGAACATCCCATTGCACCTCTAACCCAGACACATCAGCTACAGGTACAGGGGTTCCCACATACTTCTCAAGACGCCGCTGGCGGCGTGACTTTCTGGGCCCTTTGGTTCCCCCCTCGCACAGACTATCACACAAGTCAGGCAGAGGTTGTAAACCAGCTTTGGCCTGGGCACGAGTGACAACTGAACATGCCATCTGAACATCAGACTGGCAAACTGACTGCTCATATAGCTGACCCCCCACACTTCCCAACAGATCAGAGAGTACAGGCACATCCCTCCCCAAAATCACCTCAAAAGGTAGCTTCTCCATTACCCCAACTTTGAGGAGGTATTTCTGACCCTGAATCTCAACTGTGAGCTCAGCTGTGGGCTGCTGTGACTGGTCACCATGGACACATTGGATCAGTGTCTGATGACCATAATCAATGTCATTAACAGGTACATTACCTTTTCTGATCAATGACAGGGAACTGCCGGTGTCAATCATTGCAGTAAGACTTTTACCATTCACTTTTACATGTACCAAGCATGACCCTTCCCGAGTCTGTCTATTCTGAACACCATCCCCCTCTCTGGGTACATAACAGTAACCTGAGAGCTTGGATTTACGTAGCGGACACATTGAAGCTTTGTGCCCCTGCTGCCGGCAGTAAAAACAGGTCAGACCCCTCCCATCAGAGCGAACTGCATGATCCCTTACCTCCCTCCCAGACACATAACCCCCAGAGTTACCTCCACCATCTCTGGCGTTTCTGATGTCCCTTGTGTCTCTGAGACTCCTTGGAGCGGGTGCTGCAGGTTGTGGTGGCCCCCCTTTACGTGCATTAACCTTTCTGATCTCCCCATCCCGGATCCGGGTTCGTGAATACAGACTCAAGCTCATTACCATAACGCAACGTTAACTATTCATGAAAATCGCAAATGAAATGAAATAAATATGCTAGCTCTCAAGCTTAGCCTTTTGTTAACAACACTGTCATCTCAGATTTTCAAAATATGCTTCTCAACCATTCCAAAACAAGCATTTGTGTAACAGTATTGATGGCTAACGTAGCATTTAGCATTAGCATTCAGCTGGCAACATTTACACAAAAAAACAGAAAAGCATTCAAAAAAATCATTTACCTTTGAAGAACTTCAGATGTTTTCAATGAGGAGACTCTCAGATAGCAAATGTTCAGTTTTTCCTGAAAGATTATTTGTTTAGGACAAATCGCTCCGTTTTCTGCGTCACGTTTAGCTATGAAAAAACCCCTGTATCCAGGATTGTGTAAATCTATCAGCAAGCTCATTAGCATAACACAACGTTAACTATTTATGAAAATCGCAAATGAAATGAAATAAATATGCCATCTCTCAAGCTTAGCCTTTTGTAAACAACACTGTCATCTCAGATTTTCAAAATATGCTTCTCAACCATAGGAAAACAATAATTTGTGTAAAAGTAGCTAGCTAGAGTTAGCATTTCGCGTTAGCATTTAGCGTTAGCATTAGCGTTAGCATCCAGCACGCAACATTAACAAAAACATAAAAGCCTTCAAATAAAATCATTTACCTTTGAAGAACTTCTGATGTTTTCAATGAGGATACTCTCAGTTAGATAGCAGATGCTCAGTTTTTCCAAAAAGATTCCTTGTGTATTAGAAATAGCTCCGTTTTATACATCACATTTGGCTACCAAAAAAAATCCATAAATTCAGTCCTCAAAACGCAAACTTTTTTCCAAATTAACTCCATAATATCGACTGAAAACATGGCAAACGTTGTTTAGAATCAATCATCAAGGTGTTTTTCACATATCTCTTCATTGATACATCGTTCTTGGACACATGCTTTCTCCCCTGAATCAAATGGTAAAGTAGAAGCAGCTGGCAATTGCGCACCGAATTCGACGCAGGACACCAGGCGGACACTTGGAAAATGTAGTCTCTTATGGTCAATCTTCCAATGATATGCCTACAAATACGTCACAATGCTGCTAAGACCTTGGGCGAACGACAGAAAGTGTAGGCTCATTCGTTGCGCAATCACAGCCATATAAGGAGAGAATGGAAAACAGAGCTTCAGAAATTCTGCTAATTCCTGGGTGATGCATCATCTTGGTTTCGCCTGTAGAATGAGTTCTGGGGCACTTACAGACAAAATCTTTGCAGATTCTGAAACTTCAGAGTGTTTTCTTTCCAAAACTGTCAAGAATATGCATAGTCGAGCATCTTTTCGTGACAAAATATCGCGCTTAAAACGGGAACGTTTTTTATCCAAAAATGAAATAGCGCCCATAGAGCTCTAACAGGTTTTAAGATACTGCAGTGCAAGCTTGGCCGCCATAAGCCCGTCCTTGGGCTCGTGCTCTCGGACCCAGTTTCGAATGTCGTGTGGTAGAACTTGTAGAAGTTGCTCGAGGATGATGACCTCCCCGATTTCGTCCTGTGTCTTCTCCCCCGGTCGAACCCATCGTCGGTAGAGACCCTTGAGGCGGTGGTACGTCTCTGTCGGCGACTCACCCGATGGCGTTGATGCAGCTCTGAAGCGTTGACGGTAGGTTTCCGGTGAGATGTCAAACTTCACCAGCAGCGCTTCCTTCAAGCCCTTGTAGACATTGGCCAGCCCCTCATCCATTGCTGTGTAAGCCTCTAAGGCCTTGCCCGTGAGCAATGGGACAAGCCTGCAGGCCCACTCTACCTCAGGCCACTGCCACGTCTTAGCCATGCGCTCAAACCTCAGCAGGTAGTTTTCAATGTCCTTCCCCTGCTGTCATGAGGGCATCTTTGGCTCCTTCCTCAGGAATGCTGGAAGATGGACGTTAACACTGCTGGACTGGTCTCCTGGTGCTGGCCTCACTACTGCTTCGGGTGCCTGCTGTGGAGTTGAAGTCCCTGCTGCATCGAGCCTTTGTCGTCCTGGTGTTGGAAGACCCAATCTTGGGCTCTCACTGACGAGTTCCGCCTGGTGGGGAGCTGTGAGGATAGATTGGCGTAGGTCTGCTTGAGGTCTTCGTCCCTCCTCTCAAGGCAGGTGAAAAGTTGTTGAAAAAGGGTTACCATGGTTGGGTGTGGTTCTGGTCCCCCAACTGCTCCTTCAGTCAGCAGCTCACCCAGTTCTGGTTGTCTTTGGCCCCGCGGTCGGGCTCCTAGTTTCTCATACTTGACCTCTTCTTCACCAGACGATTCCATGGTATTCCACCCCGGTTCAACTTCAGGTACCTTTTCTGACAGTTGATGCTGTTGCTGAGAACGCAATCCTGTACGCATTCCTTTACCTCTCTTGTTGGAATTCACTGATTTGCGGTACGCCATCCCACCACTGCCACCATATGTCACGTAGAGTAGGCCAGATGGCTAAACTGGATAACCTAACCTCTATAAAAATAAAAAGATGGCGGAACCGCAAAAGTTCTTCTGTGGAAAGGTGTTTATTTACAAGTGATTCCGGAACAGAAAACAACAGTACTGCCATCAACGTCTACCTTATGGGACAGCTTAAAAACAATGCTGCCCCATCCACAGCTCAATCCAAAAAATCCCCCTTAGAGAGTGGAGAGAGGCTCCTTTTATAGGGCTAGCCCCTCCCCTCAGAACAATTAACCCTAATTAATGAATCAATTAACAATACAAACCTACATTTTCCATGAACTAAACATACTAAAGGATATACATTGCCACACGGTTTTAAACAATATCACAACATAACATTTACAACATTACATCACTACTGACAATATCTTTCAATATGCCCATATGCATTAATGAGCCATTTGGGACAGGCACTATAAAGCCAACCCAATTCCCTTAGCTCGGGTCCTTTTCCAGCATACCCGGAAGCTACAGAGATGGAGAGAGAGGAACAGAACAAACAAACAATGCGCCCATCCACAACATTGATAAGTATAATAATTATTGTATCTCTCAAATATGAACATTGACAAGTGTGAAATGCATATACCAAGACAGAAGTTAAATTGTGTGTCGACCCACATTGTTAACTTATGGTATAATGGCGCAGGGAGGAGTGATGAATATGTGTGTGCGTTAAAGAACCAAATGCTGCCCGCGGCCAGTGACGGACTTCTACGTCACACAGACAGAGACACAGGCAGACAGACAGAAACAGAGACAGAGACAGAGACAGAGAGAGACACAGACACAGACAGACAGACAGACAGACACACAGACACAGAGACAGACAGACAGACAGACAGACAGACAGACAGACAGACAGACAGACAGACAGACAGACAGACACAGAGACAGACAGAGACAGACAGAGACAGACAGAGACAGACAGAGACAGACAGAGACAGACAGAGACAGACAGACAGAGACAGACAGACAGAGACAGACAGACAGAGACAGACAGACAGAGACACAGACAGAGACAGAGACACAGACAGAGACACAGACAGACAGACAGACAGACAGACAGACAGACAGACAGACACAGACACAGACAGACAGACAGACAGACAGACAGACACAAAATAAGAGAGACAGAGAGACAGACAGACAGAGACAGACAGACGGACAGACGGAGAGACACGGACGGACGGACGGACGGACGGACCTTGTTTATGGCAATAAACAAGGTCTAGAATAATGTTTGCTGCAATAAACAAGGTCCAGAATCATGTTTGCTGCAATAAACAAGGTCCAGAATCATGTTTGCAGCAATAAACAAGGTCTAAAATCATGTTTGCTGCAATAAACAAGGTCTAAAATCATGTTTGCTGCAATAAACAAGGTCTAGAATCATGTTTGCTGCAATAAACAAGGTCCAGAATCATGTTTGCTGCAATAAACAAGGTCTAAAATCAAGTTTGCTGCACTAAAAAAGGTCTAAAATCACGTTTGCTGCAATAAACAAGGTCTAGAATCATGTTTGCTGCAATAAACAAGGTCCAGAATCATGTTTGCTGCAATAAACAAGGTCTAAAAACAAGTTTGCTGCACTAAACAAGGTCTAAAATCACGTTTGCTGCAATAAACAAGGTCTAGAATCATGTTTGCTGCAATAAACAAGGTCCAGAATCATGTTTGCTGCAATAAACAAGGTCTAAAATCAAGTTTGCTGCACTAAACAAGGTCTAAAATCACGTTTGCTGCAATAAACAAGGTCTAGAATCATGTTTGCTGCAATAAACTAGGTCTAAAATCACGTTTGCTGCAATAAACAAGGTCTAGAATCATGTTTTCTGCAATAAACAAGGTCCAGAATCATGTTTGCTGCAATAAACAAGGTCTAGAATCATGTTTGCTGCAATAAACAAGGTCCAGAATCATGTTTGCTGCAATAAACAAGGCCTAGAATCATGTTTGCTGCAATAAACAAGGTCCAGAATCATGTTTGCTGCAATAAACAAGGTCTAAAATCAAGTTTGCTGCACTAAACAAGGTATAAAATCACGTTTGCTGCAATAAACAAGGTCTAGAATCATGTTTGCTGCAATAAACAAGGTCCAGAATCATGTTTGCTGCAATAAACAAGGTCTAAAATCAAGTTTGCTGCACTAAACAAGGTCTAAAATCACGTTTGCTGCAATAAACAAGGTCTAGAATCATGTTTGCTGCACTAAACAAGGTGTAAAATCATGTTTGCTGCACTAAACAAGGTCTAAAATCACGTTTGCTCTTGTTTATTGCAGCAAACATGATTCTGGACCTTGTTTATTGCAGCAAACATGATTCTAGACCTTGTTTATTGCAGCAAACATGATTTTAGACCTTGTTTATTGCAGCAAACGTGATAATAGACCTTGTTTAGTGCAGCAAACATGATTCTAGACCTTGTTTATAGCAGCAAACGTGATTTTAGACCTTGTTTAGTGCAGCAAACTTGATTTTAGACCTTGTTTATTGCAGCAAACATGATTCTAGACCTTGTTTATTGCAGCAAACGTGATTTTAGACCTTGTTTAGTGCAGCAAACATGATTCTAGACCTTGTTTATTGCAGCAAACATGATTTTAGACCTTGTTTATTGCAGCAAACATGATTTTAGACCTTGTTTATTGCAGCAAACATGATTCCAGACCTTGTTTATTGCAGCAAACATGATTTTAGACCTTGTTTATTGCAGCAAACATGATTTTAGACCTTGTTTAGTGCAGCAAACATGATTCTAGACCTTGTTTATTGCAGCAAACAAGATTTTAGACCTTGTTTATTGCAGCAAACATGATTTTACACCTTGTTTAGTGCAGCAAACATGATTCTAGACCTTGTTTATTGCAGCAAACATGATTTTGGACCTTGTTTATTGCAGCAAACATGATTGTAGACCTTGTTTATTGCAGCAAACATGATTTTAGACCTTGTTTAGTGCAGCAAACATGATTCTAGACCTTGTTTAGTGCAGCAAACATGGTTTTTGACCTTGTTTATTGCAGCAAACGTGATTTTAGACCTTGTTTAGTGCAGCAAACATGATTCTAGACCTTGTTTATTGCAGCAAACATGATTTTAGACCTTGTTTATTGCAGCAAACATGATTTTAGACCTTGTTTATTGCAGCAAACATGATTCCAGACCTTGTTTATTGCAGCAAACGTGATTTTAGACCTTGTTTAGTGCAGCAAACTTGATTTTAGACCTTGTTTATTGCAGCAAACATGATTCTAGACGTTGTTTAGTGCAATAAACATGATTTTAGACCTTGTTTATTGCAGCAAACGTGATTTTAGACCTTGTTTATTGCAGCAAACATGATTTTACACCTTGTTTAGTGCAGCAAACATGATTCTAGACCTTGTTTATTGCAGCAAACATGATTTTGGACCTTGTTTATTGCAGCAAACATGATTGTAGACCTTGTTTATTGCAGCAAACATGATTTTAGACCTTGTTTATTGCAGCAAACATGATTCTAGACCTTGTTTAGTGCAGCAAACATGGTTTTTGACCTTGTTTATTGCAGCAAACGTGATTTTAGACCTTGTTTAGTGCAGCAAACATGATTCTAGACCTTGTTTATTGCAGCAAACGTGATTTTAGACCTTGTTTATTGCAGCAAACATGATTCTAGACCTTGTTTAGTGCAGCAAACTTGATTTTAGACCTTGTTTATTGCAGCAAACATGATTCTAGACCTTGTTTATTGCAGCAAACGTGATTTTAGACCTTGTTTAGTGCAGCAAACGTGATTTTAGACCTTGTTTAGTGCAGCAAACATGATTCTAGACCTTGTTTATTGCAGCAAACATGATTCTAGACCTTGTTTATTGCAGCAAACGTGATTTTAGACCTTGTTTATTGCAGCAAACATGATTTTACACCTTGTTTAGTGCAGCAAACATGATTCTAGACCTTGTTTATTGCAGCAAACATGATTTTGGACCTTGTTTATTGCAGCAAACATGATTGTAGACCTTGTTTATTGTAGTAAACATGATTTTAGACCTTGTTTATTGCAATAAACATGATTCTAGACCTTGTTTATTGCAGCAAACATGATTTTAGACCTTGTTTATTGCAGCAAACATGATTTTAGACCTTGTTTATTGCAGCAAACATGATTTTAGACCTTGTTTATTGCAGCAAACATGATTTTAGACCTTGTTTATTGCAGCAAACATGATTCCAGACCTTGTTTATTGCAGCAAACGTGATTTTAGACCTTGTTTAGTGCAGCAAACTTGATTTTAGACCTTGTTTATTGCAGCAAACATGATTCTAGACCTTGTTTATTGCAGCAAACATGATTTTGGACCTTGTTTATTGCAGCAAACATGATTGTAGACCTTGTTTATTGCAGCAAACATGATTTTAGACCTTGTTTATTGCAGCAAACATGACTCTAGACCTTGTTTAGTGCAGCAAACATGGTTTTTGACCTTGTTTATTGCAGCAAACGTGATTTTAGACCTTGTTTAGTGCAGCAAACATGATTCTAGACCTTGTTTATTGCAGCAAACGTGATTTTAGACCTTGTTTATTGCAGCAAACATGATTCTAGACCTTGTTTAGTGCAGCAAACATGATTCTAGACCTTGTTTATTGCAGCAAACGTGATTTTAGACCTTGTTTAGTGCAGCAAACATGATTCTAGACCTTGTTTATTGCAGCAAACGTGATTTTAGACCTTGTTTATTGCAGCAAACATGATTCTAGACCTTGTTTAGTGCAGCAAACATGATTCTAGACCTTGTTTAGTGCAGCAAACTTGATTTTAGACCTTGTTTATTGCAGCAAACATGATTCTAGACCTTGTTTATTGCAGCAAACGTGATTTTAGACCTTGTTTAGTGCAGCAAACGTGATTTTAGACCTTGTTTAGTGCAGCAAACATGATTCTAGACCTTGTTTATTGCAGCAAACATGATTCTAGACCTTGTTTATTGCAGCAAACGTGATTTTAGACCTTGTTTATTGCAGCAAACATGATTTTACACCTTGTTTAGTGCAGCAAACATGATTCTAGACCTTGTTTATTGCAGCAAACATGATTTTAGACCTTGTTTATTGCAGCAAACATGATTTTAGACCTTGTTTATTGCAGCAAACATGATTCTAGACCTTGTTTATTGCAGCAAACGTGATTTTAGACCTTGTTTAGTGCAGCAAACGTGATTTTAGACCTTGTTTAGTGCAGCAAACATGATTCTAGACCTTGTTTATTGCAGCAAACATGATTTTAGACCTTGTTTATTGTAGTAAACATGATTTTAGACCTTGTTTATTGCAATAAACATGATTCTAGACCTTGTTTATTGCAGCAAACATGATTTTAGACCTTGTTTATTGCAGCAAACATGATTTTAGACCTTGTTTATTGCAGCAAACATGATTTTAGACCTTGTTTATTGCAGCAAACATGATTTTAGACCTTGTTTATTGCAGCAAACATGATTCCAGACCTTGTTTATTGCAGCAAACGTGATTTTAGACCTTGTTTAGTGCAGCAAACTTGATTTTAGACCTTGTTTATTGCAGCAAACATGATTCTAGACCTTGTTTATTGCAGCAAACATGATTTTGGACCTTGTTTATTGCAGCAAACATGATTGTAGACCTTGTTTATTGCAGCAAACATGATTTTAGACCTTGTTTATTGCAGCAAACATGACTCTAGACCTTGTTTAGTGCAGCAAACATGGTTTTTGACCTTGTTTATTGCAGCAAACGTGATTTTAGACCTTGTTTAGTGCAGCAAACATGATTCTAGACCTTGTTTATTGCAGCAAACGTGATTTTAGACCTTGTTTATTGCAGCAAACATGATTCTAGACCTTGTTTAGTGCAGCAAACATGATTCTAGACCTTGTTTATTGCAGCAAACGTGATTTTAGACCTTGTTTAGTGCAGCAAACTTGATTTTAGACCTTGTTTATTGCAGCAAACATGATTCTAGACCTTGTTTATTGCAGCAAACGTGATTTTAGACCTTGTTTAGTGCAGCAAACGTGATTTTAGACCTTGTTTAGTGCAGTAAACATGATTCTAGACCTTGTTTATTGCAGCAAACATGATTTTAGACCTTGTTTATTGCAGTAAACATGATTTTAGACCTTGTTTATTGCAATAAACATGATTTTAGACCTAGTTTATTGCAGCAAACATGATTCTAGACCTAGTTTATTGCAGCAAACATGATTCTAGACCTTGTTTATTGCAGCAAACGTGATTTTAGACCTTGTTTATTGCAGCAAACATGATTTTACACCTTGTTTAGTGCAGCAAACATGATTCTAGACCTTGTTTATTGCAGCAAACATGATTTTAGACCTTGTTTATTGCAGCAAACATGATTTTAGACCTTGTTTATTGCAGCAAACATGATTCTAGACCTTGTTTATTGCAGCAAACATGATTGTAGACCTTGTTTATTGCAGCAAACATGATTTTAGACCTTGTTTATTGCAGCAAACATGATTCTAGACCTTGTTTAGTGCAGCAAACATGGTTTTTGACCTTGTTTATTGCAGCAAACGTGATTTTAGACCTTGTTTATTGCAGCAAACATGATTCTAGACCTTGTTTATTGCAGCAAACGTGATTTTTTTTTTTTTTGTTTATTGCAGCAAACATGATTGTAGACCTTGTTTAGTGCAGCAAACATGATTCTAGACCTTGTTTATTGCAGCAAACGTGATTTTAGACCTTGTTTAGTGCAGCAAACTTGATTTTAGACCTTGTTTATTGCAGCAAACATGATTCTAGACCATGTTTATTGCAGCAAACGTGATTTTAGACCTTGTTTAGTGCAGCAAACGTGATTTTAGACCTTGTTTAGTGCAGCAAACATGATTCTAGACCTTGTTTAGTGCAGCAAACATGGTTTTTGACCTTGTTTATTGCAGCAAACGTGATTTTAGACCTTGTTTAGTGCAGCAAACATGATTCTAGACCTTGTTTATTGCAGCAAACATGATTTTAGACCTTGTTTATTGCAGCAAACATGATTTTAGACCTTGTTTATTGCAGCAAACATGATTTTAGACCTTGTTTATTGCAGCAAACATGATTTTACACCTTGTTTAGTGCAGCAAACATGATTCTAGACCTTGTTTATTGCAGCAAACATGATTTTGGACCTTGTTTATTGCAGCAAACATGATTGTAGACCTTGTTTATTGTAGCAAACATGATTTTAGACCTTGTTTAGTGCAGCAAACATGATTCTAGACCTTGTTTAGTGCAGCAAACATGGTTTTTGACCTTGTTTATTGCAGCAAACGTGATTTTAGACCTTGTTTAGTGCAGCAAACATGATTCTAGACCTTGTTTATTGCAGCAAACATGATTTTAGACCTTGTTTATTGCAGCAAACATGATTTTAGACCTTGTTTATTGCAGCAAACATGATTCCAGACCTTGTTTATTGCAGCAAACGTGATTTTAGACCTTGTTTAGTGCAGCAAACTTGATTTTAGACGTTGTTTAGTGCAATAAACATGATTTTAGACCTTGTTTATTGCAGCAAACGTGATTTTAGACCTTGTTTATTGCAGCAAACATGATTTACACCTTGTTTAGTGCAGCAAACATGATTCTAGACCTTGTTTATTGCAGCAAACATGATTTTGGACCTTGTTTATTGCAGCAAACATGATTGTAGACCTTGTTTATTGCAGCAAACATGATTTTAGACCTTGTTTATTGCAGCAAACATGATTCTAGACCTTGTTTAGTGCAGCAAACATGGTTTTTGACCTTGTTTATTGCAGCAAACGTGATTTTAGACCTTGTTTATTGCAGCAAACATGATTCTAGACCTTGTTTATTGCAGCAAACGTGATTTTTTTTTTATTTGTTTATTGCAGCAAACATGATTGTAGACCTTGTTTAGTGCAGCAAACATGATTCTAGACCTTGTTTATTGCAGCAAACGTGATTTTAGACCTTGTTTAGTGCAGCAAACTTGATTTTAGACCTTGTTTATTGCAGCAAACATGATTCTAGACCATGTTTATTGCAGCAAACGTGATTTTAGACCTTGTTTAGTGCAGCAAACGTGATTTTAGACCTTGTTTAGTGCAGCAAACATGATTCTAGACCTTGTTTAGTGCAGCAAACATGGTTTTTGACCTTGTTTATTGCAGCAAACGTGATTTTAGACCTTGTTTAGTGCAGCAAACATGATTCTAGACCTTGTTTATTGCAGCAAACATGATTTTAGACCTTGTTTATTGCAGCAAACATGATTTTAGACCTTGTTTATTGCAGCAAACATGATTTTAGACCTTGTTTATTGCAGCAAACATGATTTTACACCTTGTTTAGTGCAGCAAACATGATTCTAGACCTTGTTTATTGCAGCAAACATGATTTTGGACCTTGTTTATTGCAGCAAACATGATTGTAGACCTTGTTTATTGCAGCAAACATGATTTTAGACCTTGTTTAGTGCAGCAAACATGATTATAGACCTTGTTTAGTGCAGCAAACATGGTTTTTGACCTTGTTTATTGCAGCAAACGTGATTTTAGACCTTGTTTAGTGCAGCAAACATGATTCTAGACCTTGTTTATTGCAGCAAACATGATTTTAGACCTTGTTTATTGCAGCAAACATGATTTTAGACCTTGTTTATTGCAGCAAACATGATTCCAGACCTTGTTTATTGCAGCAAACGTGATTTTAGACCTTGTTTAGTGCAGCAAACTTGATTTTAGACCTTGTTTATTGCAGCAAACATGATTCTAGACGTTGTTTAGTGCAATAAACATGATTTTAGACCTTGTTTATTGCAGCAAACGTGATTTTAGACCTTGTTTATTGCAGCAAACATGATTTACACCTTGTTTAGTGCAGCAAACATGATTCTAGACCTTGTTTATTGCAGCAAACATGATTTTGGACCTTGTTTATTGCAGCAAACATGATTGTAGACCTTGTTTATTGCAGCAAACATGATTTTAGACCTTGTTTATTGCAGCAAACATGATTCTAGACCTTGTTTAGTGCAGCAAACATGGTTTTTTACCTTGTTTATTGCAGCAAACGTGATTTTAGACCTTGTTTAGTGCAGCAAACATGATTCTAGACCTTGTTTATTGCAGCAAACGTGATTTTAGACCTTGTTTATTGCAGCAAACATGATTCTAGACCTTGTTTAGTGCAGCAAACATGATTCTAGACCTTGTTTATTGCAGCAAACGTGATTTTAGACCTTGTTTAGTGCAGCAAACTTGATTTTAGACCTTGTTTATTGCAGCAAACATGATTTTAGACCTTGTTTATTGCAGCAAACATGATTCCAGACCTTGTTTATTGCAGCAAACGTGATTTTAGACCTTGTTTAGTGCAGCAAACTTGATTTTAGACCTTGTTTATTGCAGCAAACATGATTCTAGACGTTGTTTAGTGCAATAAACATGATTTTAGACCTTGTTTATTGCAGCAAACGTGATTTTAGACCTTGTTTATTGCAGCAAACATGATTTACACCTTGTTTAGTGCAGCAAACATGATTCTAGACCTTGTTTATTGCAGCAAACATGATTTTGGACCTTGTTTATTGCAGCAAACATGATTGTAGACCTTGTTTATTGCAGCAAACATGATTTTAGACCTTGTTTATTGCAGCAAACATGATTCTAGACCTTGTTTAGTGCAGCAAACATGGTTTTTTACCTTGTTTATTGCAGCAAACGTGATTTTAGACCTTGTTTAGTGCAGCAAACATGATTCTAGACCTTGTTTATTGCAGCAAACGTGATTTTAGACCTTGTTTATTGCAGCAAACATGATTCTAGACCTTGTTTAGTGCAGCAAACATGATTCTAGACCTTGTTTATTGCAGCAAACGTGATTTTAGACCTTGTTTAGTGCAGCAAACTTGATTTTAGACCTTGTTTATTGCAGCAAACATGATTCTAGACCTTGTTTATTGCAGCAAACGTGATTTTAGACCTTGTTTAGTGCAGCAAACGTGATTTTAGACCTTGTTTAGTGCAGCAAACATGATTCTAGACCTTGTTTATTGCAGCAAACATGATTCTAGACCTTGTTTATTGCAGCAAACGTGATTTTAGACCTTGTTTATTGCAGCAAACATGATTTTACACCTTGTTTAGTGCAGCAAACATGATTCTAGACCTTGTTTATTGCAGCGTGATTTTAGACCTTGTTTATTGCAGCAAACATGATTCTAGACCTTGTTTAGTGCAGCAAACATGATTCTAGACCTTGTTTATTGCAGCAAACGTGATTTTAGACCTTGTTTAGTGCAGCAAACTTGATTTTAGACCTTGTTTATTGCAGCAAACATGATACTAGACCTTGTTTATTGCAGCAAACGTGATTTTAGACCTTGTTTAGTGCAGCAAACTTGATTTTAGACCTTGTTTATTGCAGCAAACGTGATTCTAGACCTTGTTTAGTGCAGCAAACGTGATTTTAGACCTTGTTTAGTGCAGCAAACATGATTCTAGACCTTGTTTATTGCAGCAAACATGATTTTAGACCTTGTTTATTGCAGTAAACATGATTTTAGACCTTGTTTATTGCAATAAACATGATTTTAGACCTAGTTTATTGCAGCAAACATGATTCTAGACCTAGTTTATTGCAGCAAACATGATTCTAAACCTTGTTTATTGCAGCAAACATGATTGTAGACCTTGTTTATTGCAGCAAACATGATTTTAGACCTTGTTTATTGCAGCAAACATGATTCTAGACCTTGTTTAGTGCAGCAAACATGGTTTTTGACCTTGTTTATTGCAGCAAACGTGATTTTAGACCTTGTTTATTGCAGCAAACATGATTCTAGACCTTGTTTATTGCAGCAAACGTGATTTTTTTTTGTTTTTGTTTATTGCAGCAAACATGATTCTAGACCTTGTTTAGTGCAGCAAACATGATTCTAGACCTTGTTTATTGCAGCAAACGTGATTTTAGACCTTGTTTAGTGCAGCAAACTTGATTTTAGACCTTGTTTATTGCAGCAAACATGATTCTAGACCTTGTTTATTGCAGCAAACGTGATTTTAGACCTTGTTTAGTGCAGCAAACGTGATTTTAGACCTTGTTTAGTGCAGCAAACATGATTCTAGACCTTGTTTAGTGCAGCAAACATGGTTTTTGACCTTGTTTATTGCAGCAAACGTGATTTTAGACCTTGTTTAGTGCAGCAAACATGATTCTAGACCTTGTTTATTGCAGCAAACATGATTTTAGACCTTGTTTATTGCAGCAAACATGATTTTAGACCTTGTTTATTGCAGCAAACATGATTTTAGACCTTGTTTATTGCAGCAAACATGATTTTACACCTTGTTTAGTGCAGCAAACATGATTCTAGACCTTGTTTATTGCAGCAAACATGATTTTGGACCTTGTTTATTGCAGCAAACATGATTGTAGACCTTGTTTATTGCAGCAAACATGATTTTAGACCTTGTTTAGTGCAGCAAACATGATTCTAGACCTTGTTTAGTGCAGCAAACATGGTTTTTGACCTTGTTTATTGCAGCAAACGTGATTTTAGACCTTGTTTAGTGCAGCAAACATGATTCTAGACCTTGTTTATTGCAGCAAACATGATTTTAGACCTTGTTTATTGCAGCAAACATGATTTTAGACCTTGTTTATTGCAGCAAACATGATTCCAGACCTTGTTTATTGCAGCAAACATGATTTTAGACCTTGTTTAGTGCAGCAAACTTGATTTTAGACCTTGTTTATTGCAGCAAACATGATTCTAGACGTTGTTTAGTGCAATAAACATGATTTTAGACCTTGTTTATTGCAGCAAACGTGATTTTAGACCTTGTTTATTGCAGCAAACATGATTTTACACCTTGTTTAGTGCAGCAAACATGATTCTAGACCTTGTTTATTGCAGCAAACATGATTTTGGACCTTGTTTATTGCAGCAAACATGATTGTAGACCTTGTTTATTGCAGCAAACATGATTTTAGACCTTGTTTATTGCAGCAAACATGATTCTAGACCTTGTTTAGTGCAGCAAACATGGTTTTTGACCTTGTTTATTGCAGCAAACGTGATTTTAGACCTTGTTTAGTGCAGCAAACATGATTCTAGACCTTGTTTATTGCAGCAAACGTGATTTTAGACCTTGTTTATTGCAGCAAACATGATTCTAGACCTTGTTTAGTGCAGCAAACATGATTCTAGACCTTGTTTATTGCAGCAAACGTGATTTTAGACCTTGTTTAGTGCAGCAAACTTGATTTTAGACCTTGTTTATTGCAGCAAACATGATTCTAGACCTTGTTTATTGCAGCAAACGTGATTTTAGACCTTGTTTAGTGCAGCAAACGTGATTTTAGACCTTGTTTAGTGCAGCAAACGTGATTTTAGACCTTGTTTAGTGCAGCAAACATGATTCTAGACCTTGTTTATTGCAGCAAACATGATTTTAGACCTTGTTTATTGTAGTAAACATGATTTTAGACCTTGTTTATTGCAATAAACATGATTCTAGACCTTGTTTATTGCAGCAAACATGATTTTAGACCTTGTTTATTGCAGCAAACATGATTTTAGACCTTGTTTATTGCAGCAAACATGATTCCAGACCTTGTTTATTGCAGCAAACGTGATTTTAGACCTTGTTTAGTGCAGCAAACTTGATTTTAGACCTTGTTTATTGCAGCAAACATGATTCTAGACCTTGTTTATTGCAGCAAACATGATTTTGGACCTTGTTTATTGCAGCAAACATGATTGTAGACCTTGTTTATTGCAGCAAACATGATTTTAGACCTTGTTTATTGCAGCAAACATGACTCTAGACCTTGTTTAGTGCAGCAAACATGGTTTTTGACCTTGTTTATTGCAGCAAACGTGATTTTAGACCTTGTTTAGTGCAGCAAACATGATTCTAGACCTTGTTTATTGCAGCAAACGTGATTTTAGACCTTGTTTATTGCAGCAAACATGATTCTAGACCTTGTTTAGTGCAGCAAACATGATTCTAGACCTTGTTTATTGCAGCAAACGTGATTTTAGACCTTGTTTAGTGCAGCAAACTTGATTTTAGACCTTGTTTATTGCAGCAAACATGATTCTAGACCTTGTTTATTGCAGCAAACGTGATTTTAGACCTTGTTTAGTGCAGCAAACGTGATTTTAGACCTTGTTTAGTGCAGCAAACATGATTCTAGACCTTGTTTATTGCAGCAAACATGATTTTAGACCTTGTTTATTGCAGTAAACATGATTTTAGACCTTGTTTATTGCAATAAACATGATTTTAGACCTAGTTTATTGCAGCAAACATGATTCTAGACCTAGTTTATTGCAGCAAACATGATTCTAGACCTTGTTTATTGCAGCAAACGTGATTTTAGACCTTGTTTATTGCAGCAAACATGATTTTACACCTTGTTTAGTGCAGCAAACATGATTCTAGACCTTGTTTATTGCAGCAAACATGATTTTAGACCTTGTTTATTGCAGCAAACATGGTTTTTGACCTTGTTTATTGCAGCAAACGTGATTTTAGACCTTGTTTATTGCAGCAAACGTGATTCTAGACCTTGTTTAGTGCAGCAAACGTGATTTTAGACCTTGTTTAGTGCAGCAAACATGATTCTAGACCTTGTTTATTGCAGCAAACATGATTTTAGACCTTGTTTATTGCAGTAAACATGATTTTAGACCTTGTTTATTGCAATAAACATGATTTTAGACCTAGTTTATTGCAGCAAACATGATTCTAGACCTAGTTTATTGCAGCAAACATGATTCTAGACCTTGTTTATTGCAGCAAACGTGATTTTAGACCTTGTTTATTGCAGCAAACATGATTTTACACCTTGTTTAGTGCAGCAAACATGATTCTAGACCTTGTTTATTGCAGCAAACATGATTGTAGACCTTGTTTATTGCAGCAAACATGATTCTAGACCTTGTTTATTGCAGCAAACATGATTGTAGACCTTGTTTATTGCAGCAAACGTGATTTTAGACCTTGTTTATTGCAGCAAACATGATTCTAGACCTTGTTTATTGCAGCAAACGTGATTTTTTTTTGTTTTTGTTTATTGCAGCAAACATGATTCTAGACCTTGTTTAGTGCAGCAAACATGATTCTAGACCTTGTTTATTGCAGCAAACGTGATTTTAGACCTTGTTTAGTGCAGCAAACTTGATTTTAGACCTTGTTTATTGCAGCAAACATGATTCTAGACCTTGTTTATTGCAGCAAACGTGATTTTAGACCTTGTTTAGTGCAGCAAACGTGATTTTAGACCTTGTTTAGTGCAGCAAACATGATTCTAGACCTTGTTTAGTGCAGCAAACATGGTTTTTGACCTTGTTTATTGCAGCAAACGTGATTTTAGACCTTGTTTAGTGCAGCAAACATGATTCTAGACCTTGTTTATTGCAGCAAACATGATTTTAGACCTTGTTTATTGCAGCAAACATGATTTTAGACCTTGTTTATTGCAGCAAACATGATTTTAGACCTTGTTTATTGCAGCAAACATGATTTTACACCTTGTTTAGTGCAGCAAACATGATTCTAGACCTTGTTTATTGCAGCAAACATGATTTTGGACCTTGTTTATTGCAGCAAACATGATTGTAGACCTTGTTTATTGCAGCAAACATGATTTTAGACCTTGTTTAGTGCAGCAAACATGATTCTAGACCTTGTTTAGTGCAGCAAACATGGTTTTTGACCTTGTTTATTGCAGCAAACGTGATTTTAGACCTTGTTTAGTGCAGCAAACATGATTCTAGACCTTGTTTATTGCAGCAAACATGATTTTAGACCTTGTTTATTGCAGCAAACATGATTTTAGACCTTGTTTATTGCAGCAAACATGATTCCAGACCTTGTTTATTGCAGCAAACATGATTTTAGACCTTGTTTAGTGCAGCAAACTTGATTTTAGACCTTGTTTATTGCAGCAAACATGATTCTAGACGTTGTTTAGTGCAATAAACATGATTTTAGACCTTGTTTATTGCAGCAAACGTGATTTTAGACCTTGTTTATTGCAGCAAACATGATTTTACACCTTGTTTAGTGCAGCAAACATGATTCTAGACCTTGTTTATTGCAGCAAACATGATTTTGGACCTTGTTTATTGCAGCAAACATGATTGTAGACCTTGTTTATTGCAGCAAACATGATTTTAGACCTTGTTTATTGCAGCAAACATGATTCTAGACCTTGTTTAGTGCAGCAAACATGGTTTTTGACCTTGTTTATTGCAGCAAACGTGATTTTAGACCTTGTTTAGTGCAGCAAACATGATTCTAGACCTTGTTTATTGCAGCAAACGTGATTTTAGACCTTGTTTAGTGCAGCAAACGTGATTTTAGACCTTGTTTAGTGCAGCAAACGTGATTTTAGACCTTGTTTAGTGCAGCAAACATGATTCTAGACCTTGTTTATTGCAGCAAACATGATTTTAGACCTTGTTTATTGTAGTAAACATGATTTTAGACCTTGTTTATTGCAATAAACATGATTCTAGACCTTGTTTATTGCAGCAAACATGATTTTAGACCTTGTTTATTGCAGCAAACATGATTTTAGACCTTGTTTATTGCAGCAAACATGATTCTAGACCTTGTTTATTGCAGCAAACGTGATTTTAGACCTTGTTTAGTGCAGCAAACTTGATTTTAGACCTTGTTTATTGCAGCAAACATGATTCTAGACCTTGTTTATTGCAGCAAACATGATTTTGGACCTTGTTTATTGCAGCAAACATGATTGTAGACCTTGTTTATTGCAGCAAACATGATTTTAGACCTTGTTTATTGCAGCAAACATGACTCTAGACCTTGTTTAGTGCAGCAAACATGGTTTTTGACCTTGTTTATTGCAGCAAACGTGATTTTAGACCTTGTTTAGTGCAGCAAACATGATTCTAGACCTTGTTTATTGCAGCAAACGTGATTTTAGACCTTGTTTATTGCAGCAAACATGATTCTAGACCTTGTTTAGTGCAGCAAACATGATTCTAGACCTTGTTTATTGCAGCAAACGTGATTTTAGACCTTGTTTAGTGCAGCAAACTTGATTTTAGACCTTGTTTATTGCAGCAAACATGATTCTAGACCTTGTTTATTGCAGCAAACGTGATTTTAGACCTTGTTTAGTGCAGCAAACGTGATTTTAGACCTTGTTTAGTGCAGCAAACATGATTCTAGACCTTGTTTATTGCAGCAAACATGATTTTAGACCTTGTTTATTGCAGTAAACATGATTTTAGACCTTGTTTATTGCAATAAACATGATTTTAGACCTAGTTTATTGCAGCAAACATGATTCTAGACCTAGTTTATTGCAGCAAACATGATTCTAGACCTTGTTTATTGCAGCAAACGTGATTTTAGACCTTGTTTATTGCAGCAAACATGATTTTACACCTTGTTTAGTGCAGCAAACATGATTCTAGACCTTGTTTATTGCAGCAAACATGATTTTAGACCTTGTTTATTGCAGCAAACATGATTTTAGACCTTGTTTATTGCAGCAAACATGATTCTAGACCTTGTTTATTGCAGCAAACATGATTGTAGACCTTGTTTATTGCAGCAAACATGATTTTAGACCTTGTTTATTGCAGCAAACATGATTCTAGACCTTGTTTAGTGCAGCAAACATGGTTTTTGACCTTGTTTATTGCAGCAAACGTGATTTTAGACCTTGTTTAGTGCAGCAAACATGATTCTAGACCTTGTTTATTGCAGCAAACGTGATTTTAGACCTTGTTTAGTGCAGCAAACGTGATTTTAGACCTTGTTTAGTGCAGCAAACGTGATTTTAGACCTTGTTTAGTGCAGCAAACATGATTCTAGACCTTGTTTATTGCAGCAAACATGATTTTAGACCTTGTTTATTGTAGTAAACATGATTTTAGACCTTGTTTATTGCAATAAACATGATTCTAGACCTTGTTTATTGCAGCAAACATGATTTTAGACCTTGTTTATTGCAGCAAACATGATTTTAGACCTTGTTTATTGCAGCAAACATGATTCTAGACCTTGTTTATTGCAGCAAACGTGATTTTAGACCTTGTTTAGTGCAGCAAACTTGATTTTAGACCTTGTTTATTGCAGCAAACATGATTCTAGACCTTGTTTATTGCAGCAAACATGATTTTGGACCTTGTTTATTGCAGCAAACATGATTGTAGACCTTGTTTATTGCAGCAAACATGATTTTAGACCTTGTTTATTGCAGCAAACATGACTCTAGACCTTGTTTAGTGCAGCAAACATGGTTTTTGACCTTGTTTATTGCAGCAAACGTGATTTTAGACCTTGTTTAGTGCAGCAAACATGATTCTAGACCTTGTTTATTGCAGCAAACGTGATTTTAGACCTTGTTTATTGCAGCAAACATGATTCTAGACCTTGTTTAGTGCAGCAAACATGATTCTAGACCTTGTTTATTGCAGCAAACGTGATTTTAGACCTTGTTTAGTGCAGCAAACTTGATTTTAGACCTTGTTTATTGCAGCAAACATGATTCTAGACCTTGTTTATTGCAGCAAACGTGATTTTAGACCTTGTTTAGTGCAGCAAACGTGATTTTAGACCTTGTTTAGTGCAGCAAACATGATTCTAGACCTTGTTTATTGCAGCAAACATGATTTTAGACCTTGTTTATTGCAGTAAACATGATTTTAGACCTTGTTTATTGCAATAAACATGATTTTAGACCTAGTTTATTGCAGCAAACATGATTCTAGACCTAGTTTATTGCAGCAAACATGATTCTAGACCTTGTTTATTGCAGCAAACGTGATTTTAGACCTTGTTTATTGCAGCAAACATGATTTTACACCTTGTTTAGTGCAGCAAACATGATTCTAGACCTTGTTTATTGCAGCAAACATGATTTTAGACCTTGTTTATTGCAGCAAACATGATTTTAGACCTTGTTTATTGCAGCAAACATGATTCTAGACCTTGTTTATTGCAGCAAACATGATTTTAGACCTTGTTTATTGCAGCAAACATGATTCTAGACCTTGTTTAGTGCAGCAAACATGGTTTTTGACCTTGTTTATTGCAGCAAACGTGATTTTAGACCTTGTTTATTGCAGCAAACATGATTCTAGACCTTGTTTATTGCAGCAAACGTGATTTTTTTTTGTTTTGTTTATTGCAGCAAACATGATTCTAGACCTTGTTTAGTGCAGCAAACTTGATTTTAGACCTTGTTTATTGCAGCAAACATGATTCTAGACCTTGTTTATTGCAGCAAACATGATTTTGGACCTTGTTTATTGCAGCAAACATGATTGTAGACCTTGTTTATTGCAGCAAACATGATTTTAGACCTTGTTTATTGCAGCAAACATGACTCTAGACCTTGTTTAGTGCAGCAAACATGGTTTTTGACCTTGTTTATTGCAGCAAACGTGATTTTAGACCTTGTTTAGTGCAGCAAACATGATTCTAGACCTTGTTTATTGCAGCAAACGTGATTTTAGACCTTGTTTATTGCAGCAAACATGATTCTAGACCTTGTTTAGTGCAGCAAACATGATTCTAGACCTTGTTTATTGCAGCAAACGTGATTTTAGACCTTGTTTAGTGCAGCAAACTTGATTTTAGACCTTGTTTATTGCAGCAAACATGATTCTAGACCTTGTTTATTGCAGCAAACGTGATTTTAGACCTTGTTTAGTGCAGCAAACGTGATTTTAGACCTTGTTTAGTGCAGCAAACATGATTCTAGACCTTGTTTATTGCAGCAAACATGATTTTAGACCTTGTTTATTGCAGTAAACATGATTTTAGACCTTGTTTATTGCAATAAACATGATTTTAGACCTAGTTTATTGCAGCAAACATGATTCTAGACCTTGTTTATTGCAGCAAACGTGATTTTAGACCTTGTTTATTGCAGCAAACATGATTTTACACCTTGTTTAGTGCAGCAAACATGATTCTAGACCATGTTTACTGCAGCAAACATGATTTTAGACCTTGTTTATTGCAGCAAACATGATTTTAGACCTTGTTTATTGCAGCAAACATGATTCTAGACCTTGTTTATTGCAGCAAACATGATTGTAGACCTTGTTTATTGCAGCAAACATGATTTTAGACCTTGTTTATTGCAGCAAACATGATTCTAGACCTTGTTTAGTGCAGCAAACATGGTTTTTGACCTTGTTTATTGCAGCAAACGTGATTTTAGACCTTGTTTATTGCAGCAAACATGATTCTAGACCTTGTTTAGTGCAGCAAACATGGTTTTTGACCTTGTTTATTGCAGCAAACGTGATTTTAGACCTTGTTTAGTGCAGCAAACGTGATTTTAGACCTTGTTTAGTGCAGCAAACATGATTCTAGACCTTGTTTAGTGCAGCAAACATGGTTTTTGACCTTGTTTATTGCAGCAAACGTGATTTTAGACCTTGTTTAGTGCAGCAAACATGATTCTAGACCTTGTTTATTGCAGCAAACATGATTTTAGACCTTGTTTATTGCAGCAAACATGATTTTAGACCTTGTTTATTGCAGCAAACATGATTTTAGACCTTGTTTATTGCAGCAAACATGATTTTACACCTTGTTTAGTGCAGCAAACATGATTCTAGACCTTGTTTATTGCAGCAAACATGATTTTGGACCTTGTTTATTGCAGCAAACATGATTGTAGACCTTGTTTATTGCAGCAAACATGATTTTAGACCTTGTTTAGTGCAGCAAACATGATTCTAGACCTTGTTTAGTGCAGCAAACATGGTTTTTGACCTTGTTTATTGCAGCAAACGTGATTTTAGACCTTGTTTAGTGCAGCAAACATGATTCTAGACCTTGTTTATTGCAGCAAACATGATTTTAGACCTTGTTTATTGCAGCAAACATGATTTTAGACCTTGTTTATTGCAGCAAACATGATTCCAGACCTTGTTTATTGCAGCAAACGTGATTTTAGACCTTGTTTAGTGCAGCAAACTTGATTTTAGACCTTGTTTATTGCAGCAAACATGATTCTAGACGTTGTTTAGTGCAATAAACATGATTTTAGACCTTGTTTATTGCAGCAAACGTGATTTTAGACCTTGTTTATTGCAGCAAACATGATTTACACCTTGTTTAGTGCAGCAAACATGATTCTAGACCTTGTTTATTGCAGCAAACATGATTTTGGACCTTGTTTATTGCAGCAAACATGATTGTAGACCTTGTTTATTGCAGCAAACATGATTTTAGACCTTGTTTATTGCAGCAAACATGATTCTAGACCTTGTTTATTGCAGCAAACGTGATTTTTTTTTTGTTTGTTTATTGCAGCAAACATGATTGTAGACCTTGTTTAGTGCAGCAAACATGATTCTAGACCTTGTTTATTGCAGCAAACGTGATTTTAGACCTTGTTTAGTGCAGCAAACTTGATTTTAGACCTTGTTTATTGCAGCAAACATGATTCTAGACCATGTTTATTGCAGCAAACGTGATTTTAGACCTTGTTTAGTGCAGCAAACGTGATTTTAGACCTTGTTTAGTGCAGCAAACATGATTCTAGACCTTGTTTAGTGCAGCAAACATGGTTTTTGACCTTGTTTATTGCAGCAAACGTGATTTTAGACCTTGTTTAGTGCAGCAAACATGATTCTAGACCTTGTTTATTGCAGCAAACATGATTTTAGACCTTGTTTATTGCAGCAAACATGATTTTAGACCTTGTTTATTGCAGCAAACATGATTTTAGACCTTGTTTATTGCAGCAAACATGATTTTACACCTTGTTTAGTGCAGCAAACATGATTCTAGACCTTGTTTATTGCAGCAAACATGATTTTGGACCTTGTTTATTGCAGCAAACATGATTGTAGACCTTGTTTATTGCAGCAAACATGATTTTAGACCTTGTTTAGTGCAGCAAACATGATTCTAGACCTTGTTTAGTGCAGCAAACATGGTTTTTGACCTTGTTTATTGCAGCAAACGTGATTTTAGACCTTGTTTAGTGCAGCAAACATGATTCTAGACCTTGTTTATTGCAGCAAACATGATTTTAGACCTTGTTTATTGCAGCAAACATGATTTTAGACCTTGTTTATTGCAGCAAACATGATTCCAGACCTTGTTTATTGCAGCAAACGTGATTTTAGACCTTGTTTAGTGCAGCAAACTTGATTTTAGACCTTGTTTATTGCAGCAAACATGATTCTAGACGTTGTTTAGTGCAATAAACATGATTTTAGACCTTGTTTATTGCAGCAAACGTGATTTTAGACCTTGTTTATTGCAGCAAACATGATTTACACCTTGTTTAGTGCAGCAAACATGATTCTAGACCTTGTTTATTGCAGCAAACATGATTTTGGACCTTGTTTATTGCAGCAAACATGATTGTAGACCTTGTTTATTGCAGCAAACATGATTTTAGACCTTGTTTATTGCAGCAAACATGATTCTAGACCTTGTTTAGTGCAGCAAACATGGTTTTTGACCTTGTTTATTGCAGCAAACGTGATTTTAGACCTTGTTTAGTGCAGCAAACATGATTCTAGACCTTGTTTATTGCAGCAAACGTGATTTTAGACCTTGTTTATTGCAGCAAACATGATTCTAGACCTTGTTTAGTGCAGCAAACATGATTCTAGACCTTGTTTATTGCAGCAAACGTGATTTTAGACCTTGTTTAGTGCAGCAAACTTGATTTTAGACCTTGTTTATTGCAGCAAACATGATTCTAGACCTTGTTTATTGCAGCAAACGTGATTTTAGACCTTGTTTAGTGCAGCAAACGTGATTTTAGACCTTGTTTAGTGCAGCAAACATGATTCTAGACCTTGTTTATTGCAGCAAACATGATTCTAGACCTTGTTTATTGCAGCAAACGTGATTTTAGACCTTGTTTATTGCAGCAAACATGATTTTACACCTTGTTTAGTGCAGCAAACATGATTCTAGACCTTGTTTATTGCAGCGTGATTTTAGACCTTGTTTATTGCAGCAAACATGATTCTAGACCTTGTTTAGTGCAGCAAACATGATTCTAGACCTTGTTTATTGCAGCAAACGTGATTTTAGACCTTGTTTAGTGCAGCAAACTTGATTTTAGACCTTGTTTATTGCAGCAAACATGATTCTAGACCTTGTTTATTGCAGCAAACGTGATTTTAGACCTTGTTTAGTGCAGCAAACTTGATTTTAGACCTTGTTTATTGCAGCAAACGTGATTCTAGACCTTGTTTAGTGCAGCAAACGTGATTTTAGACCTTGTTTAGTGCAGCAAACATGATTCTAGACCTTGTTTATTGCAGCAAACATGATTTTAGACCTTGTTTATTGCAGTAAACATGATTTTAGACCTTGTTTATTGCAATAAACATGATTTTAGACCTAGTTTATTGCAGCAAACATGATTCTAGACCTAGTTTATTGCAGCAAACATGATTCTAGACCTTGTTTATTGCAGCAAACGTGATTTTAGACCTTGTTTATTGCAGCAAACATGATTTTACACCTTGTATAGTGCAGCAAACATGATTCTAGACCTTGTTTATTGCAGCAAACATGATTTTAGACCTTGTTTATTGCAGCAAACATGATTTTAGACCTTGTTTATTGCAGCAAACATGATTCTAGACCTTGTTTATTGCAGCAAACATGATTGTAGACCTTGTTTATTGCAGCAAACATGATTTTAGACCTTGTTTATTGCAGCAAACATGATTCTAGACCTTGTTTAGTGCAGCAAACATGGTTTTTGACCTTGTTTATTGCAGCAAACGTGATTTTAGACCTTGTTTATTGCAGCAAACATGATTCTAGACCTTGTTTATTGCAGCAAACGTGATTTTTTTTTTTTTGTTTATTGCAGCAAACATGATTCTAGACCTTGTTTAGTGCAGCAAACATGATTCTAGACCTTGTTTATTGCAGCAAACGTGATTTTAGACCTTGTTTAGTGCAGCAAACTTGATTTTAGACCTTGTTTATTGCAGCAAACATGATTCTAGACCTTGTTTATTGCAGCAAACGTGATTTTAGACCTTGTTTAGTGCAGCAAACGTGATTTTAGACCTTGTTTAGTGCAGCAAACATGATTCTAGACCTTGTTTAGTGCAGCAAACATGGTTTTTGACCTTGTTTATTGCAGCAAACGTGATTTTAGACCTTGTTTAGTGCAGCAAACATGATTCTAGACCTTGTTTATTGCAGCAAACATGATTTTAGACCTTGTTTATTGCAGCAAACATGATTTTAGACCTTGTTTATTGCAGCAAACATGATTTTAGACCTTGTTTATTGCAGCAAACATGATTTTACACCTTGTTTAGTGCAGCAAACATGATTCTAGACCTTGTTTATTGCAGCAAACATGATTTTGGACCTTGTTTATTGCAGCAAACATGATTGTAGACCTTGTTTATTGCAGCAAACATGATTTTAGACCTTGTTTAGTGCAGCAAACATGATTCTAGACCTTGTTTAGTGCAGCAAACATGGTTTTTGACCTTGTTTATTGCAGCAAACGTGATTTTAGACCTTGTTTAGTGCAGCAAACATGATTCTAGACCTTGTTTATTGCAGCAAACATGATTTTAGACCTTGTTTATTGCAGCAAACATGATTTTAGACCTTGTTTATTGCAGCAAACATGATTCCAGACCTTGTTTATTGCAGCAAACGTGATTTTAGACCTTGTTTAGTGCAGCAAACTTGATTTTAGACCTTGTTTATTGCAGCAAACATGATTCTAGACGTTGTTTAGTGCAATAAACATGATTTTAGACCTTGTTTATTGCAGCAAACGTGATTTTAGACCTTGTTTATTGCAGCAAACATGATTTTACACCTTGTTTAGTGCAGCAAACATGATTCTAGACCTTGTTTATTGCAGCAAACATGATTTTGGACCTTGTTTATTGCAGCAAACATGATTGTAGACCTTGTTTATTGCAGCAAACATGATTTTAGACCTTGTTTATTGCAGCAAACATGATTTTAGACCTTGTTTAGTGCAGCAAACATGGTTTTTGACCTTGTTTATTGCAGCAAACGTGATTTTAGACCTTGTTTAGTGCAGCAAACATGATTCTAGACCTTGTTTATTGCAGCAAACGTGATTTTAGACCTTGTTTATTGCAGCAAACATGATTCTAGACCTTGTTTAGTGCAGCAAACATGATTCTGGACCTTGTTTATTGCAGCAAACGTGATTTTAGACCTTGTTTAGTGCAGCAAACTTGATTTTAGACCTTGTTTATTGCAGCAAACATGATTCTAGACCTTGTTTATTGCAGCAAACGTGATTTTAGACCTTGTTTAGTGCAGCAAACGTGATTTTAGACCTTGTTTAGTGCAGCAAACATGATTCTAGACCTTGTTTATTGCAGCAAACATGATTCTAGACCTTGTTTATTGCAGCAAACGTGATTTTAGACCTTGTTTATTGCAGCAAACATGATTTTACACCTTGTTTAGTGCAGCAAACATGATTCTAGACCTTGTTTATTGCAGCAAACATGATTTTAGACCTTGTTTATTGCAGCAAACATGATTTTAGACCTTGTTTATTGCAGCAAACATGATTTTAGACCTTGTTTATTGCAGCAAACATGATTTTAGACCTTGTTTATTGCAGCAAACATGATTCTAGACCTTGTTTATTGCAGCAAACGTGATTTTAGACCTTGTTTAGTGCAGCAAACGTGATTTTAGACCTTGTTTAGTGCAGCAAACATGATTCTAGACCTTGTTTATTGCAGCAAACATGATTTTAGACCTTGTTTATTGTAGTAAACATGATTTTAGACCTTGTTTATTGCAATAAACATGATTCTAGACCTTGTTTATTGCAGCAAACATGATTTTAGACCTTGTTTATTGCAGCAAACATGATTTTAGACCTTGTTTATTGCAGCAAACATGATTCCAGACCTTGTTTATTGCAGCAAACGTGATTTTAGACCTTGTTTAGTGCAGCAAACTTGATTTTAGACCTTGTTTATTGCAGCAAACATGATTCTAGACCTTGTTTATTGCAGCAAACATGATTTTGGACCTTGTTTATTGCAGCAAACATGATTGTAGACCTTGTTTATTGCAGCAAACATGATTTTAGACCTTGTTTATTGCAGCAAACATGACTCTAGACCTTGTTTAGTGCAGCAAACATGGTTTTTGACCTTGTTTATTGCAGCAAACGTGATTTTAGACCTTGTTTAGTGCAGCAAACATGATTCTAGACCTTGTTTATTGCAGCAAACGTGATTTTAGACCTTGTTTATTGCAGCAAACATGATTCTAGACCTTGTTTAGTGCAGCAAACATGATTCTAGACCTTGTTTATTGCAGCAAACGTGATTTTAGACCTTGTTTAGTGCAGCAAACTTGATTTTAGACCTTGTTTATTGCAGCAAACATGATTCTAGACCTTGTTTATTGCAGCAAACGTGATTTTAGACCTAGTTTATTGCAGCAAACATGATTCTAGACCTTGTTTATTGCAGCAAACGTGATTTTAGACCTTGTTTATTGCAGCAAACATGATTTTACACCTTGTTTAGTGCAGCAAACATGATTCTAGACCTTGTTTATTGCAGCAAACATGATTTTAGACCTTGTTTATTGCAGCAAACATGATTTTAGACCTTGTTTATTGCAGCAAACATGATTCTAGACCTTGTTTATTGCAGCAAACATGATTTTAGACCTTGTTTATTGCAGCAAACATGATTCTAGACCTTGTTTAGTGCAGCAAACATGGTTTTTGACCTTGTTTATTGCAGCAAACGTGATTTTAGACCTTGTTTATTGCAGCAAACATGATTCTAGACCTTGTTTATTGCAGCAAACGTGATTTTTTTTTTTTTTGTTTATTGCAGCAAACATGATTCTAGACCTTGTTTAGTGCAGCAAACATGATTCTAGACCTTGTTTATTGCAGCAAACGTGATTTTAGACCTTGTTTAGTGCAGCAAACTTGATTTTAGACCTTGTTTATTGCAGCAAACATGATTCTAGACCTTGTTTATTGCAGCAAACGTGATTTTAGACCTTGTTTAGTGCAGCAAACGTGATTTTAGACCTTGTTTAGTGCAGCAAACATGATTCTAGACCTTGTTTATTTCAGCAAACATGATTTTAGACCTTGTTTATTGCAGCAAACATGATTTTAGACCTTGTTTATTGCAGCAAACATGATTCTAGACCTTGTTTATTGCAGCAAACGTGATTTTAGACCTTGTTTATTGCAGCAAACGTGATTTTAGACCTTGTTTAGTGCAGCAAACATGATTCTAGACCTTGTTTATTGCAACAAACATGATTTTAGACCTTGTTTATTGCAGTAAACATGATTTTAGACCTTGTTTATTGCAGCAAACATGATTCTAGACCTTGTTTATTGCAGCAAACATGATTTTAGACCTTGTTTATTGCAGCAAACATGATTTTAGACCTTGTTTATTGCAGCAAACATGATTCTAGACCTTGTTTATTGCAGCAAACATGATTTTAGACCTTGTTTATTGCAGCAAACATGATTCTAGACCTTGTTTAGTGCAGCAAACATGGTTTTTGACCTTGTTTATTGCAGCAAACGTGATTTTAGACCTTGTTTATTGCAGCAAACATGATTCTAGACCTTGTTTATTGCAGCAAACGTGATTTTTTTTTTTTTTGTTTATTGCAGCAAACATGATTCTAGACCTTGTTTAGTGCAGCAAACATGATTCTAGACCTTGTTTATTGCAGCAAACGTGATTTTAGACCTTGTTTAGTGCAGCAAACTTGATTTTAGACCTTGTTTATTGCAGCAAACATGATTCTAGACCTTGTTTATTGCAGCAAACGTGATTTTAGACCTTGTTTAGTGCAGCAAACGTGATTTTAGACCTTGTTTAGTGCAGCAAACATGATTCTAGACCTTGTTTATTGCAGCAAACATGATTTTAGACCTTGTTTATTGCAGCAAACATGATTTTAGACCTTGTTTATTGCAGCAAACATGATTCTAGACCTTGTTTATTGCAGCAAACGTGATTTTAGACCTTGTTTATTGCAGCAAACGTGATTTTAGACCTTGTTTAGTGCAGCAAACATGATTCTAGACCTTGTTTATTGCAACAAACATGATTTTAGACCTTGTTTATTGCAGTAAACATGATTTTAGACCTTGTTTATTGCAATAAACATGATTCTAGACCTTGTTTATTGCAGCAAACATGATTTTAGACCTTGTTTATTGCAGCAAACATGATTTTAGACCTTGTTTATTGCAGCAAACATGATTCCAGACCTTGTTTATTGCAGCAAACGTGATTTTAGACCTTGTTTAGTGCAGCAAACTTGATTTTAGACCTTGTTTATTGCAGCAAACATGATTCTAGACCTTGTTTATTGCAGCAAACATGATTTTGGACCTTGTTTATTGCAGCAAACATGATTGTAGACCTTGTTTATTGCAGCAAACATGATTTTAGACCTTGTTTATTGCAGCAAACATGACTCTAGACCTTGTTTAGTGCAGCAAACATGGTTTTTGACCTTGTTTATTGCAGCAAACGTGATTTTAGACCTTGTTTAGTGCAGCAAACATGATTCTAGACCTTGTTTATTGCAGCAAACGTGATTTTAGACCTTGTTTATTGCAGCAAACATGATTCTAGACCTTGTTTATTGCAGCAAACATGATTTTAGACCTTGTTTATTGCAGCAAACATGACTCTAGACCTTGTTTAGTGCAGCAAACATGGTTTTTGACCTTGTTTATTGCAGCAAACGTGATTTTAGACCTTGTTTAGTGCAGCAAACATGATTCTAGACCTTGTTTATTGCAGCAAACGTGATTTTTTTTTTTGTTTGTTTATTGCAGCAAACATGATTCTAGACCTTGTTTAGTGCAGCAAACATGATTCTAGACCTTGTTTATTGCAGCAAACGTGATTTTAGACCTTGTTTAGTGCAGCAAACTTGATTTTAGACCTTGTTTATTGCAGCAAACGTGATTTTAGACCTTGTTTATTGCAGCAAACATGATTTTACACCTTGTTTAGTGCAGCAAACATGATTCTAGACCTTGTTTATTGCAGCACACGTGATTTTAGACCTTGTTTAGTGCAGCAAACTTGATTTTAGACCTTGTTTATTGCAGCAAACATAACTCTGGACCTTGTTTATTGCAGCAAACATGATTCTAGACCTTGTTTAGTGCAGCAAACTTGATTTTAGACCTTGTTTATTGCAGCAAACATGATTCTAGACCTTGTTTATTGCAGCAAACATGATTTTGGACCTTGTTTATTGCAGCAAACATGATTGTAGACCTTGTTTATTGCAGCAAACATGATTTTAGACCTTGTTTATTGCAGCAAACATGACTCTAGACCTTGTTTAGTGCAGCAAACATGGTTTTTGACCTTGTTTATTGCAGCAAACGTGATTTTAGACCTTGTTTAGTGCAGCAAACATGATTCTAGACCTTGTTTATTGCAGCAAACGTGATTTTAGACCTTGTTTATTGCAGCAAACATGATTCTAGACCTTGTTTAGTGCAGCAAACATGATTCTAGACCTTGTTTATTGCAGCAAACGTGATTTTAGACCTTGTTTAGTGCAGCAAACTTGATTTTAGACCTTGTTTATTGCAGCAAACATGATTCTAGACCTTGTTTATTGCAGCAAACGTGATTTTAGACCTTGTTTAGTGCAGCAAACGTGATTTTAGACCTTGTTTATTGCAATAAACATGATTTTAGACCTAGTTTATTGCAGCAAACATGATTTTAGACCTTGTTTATTGCAGCAAACATGATTCTAGACCTTGTTTATTGCAGCAAACGTGATTTTAGACCTTGTTTAGTGCAGCAAATGTGATTTTAGACCTTGTTTATTGCAATAAACATGATTTTAGACCTAGTTTATTGCAGCAAACATGATTCTAGACCTAGTTTATTGCAGCAAACATGATTCTAGACCTTGTTTATTGCAGCAAACGTGATTTTAGACCTTGTTTATTGCAGCAAACATGATTTTACACCTTGTTTAGTGCAGCAAACATGATTCTAGACCTTGTTTATTGCAGCAAACATGATTTTAGACCTTGTTTATTGCAGCAAACATGATTCTAGACCTTGTTTATTGCAGCAAACATGATTTTAGACCTTGTTTATTTCAGCAAACGTGATTTTAGACCTTGTTTAGTGCAGCAAACATGATTCTAGACCTTGTTTATTGCAGCAAACAAGATTTTAGACCTTGTTTATTGCAATAAACATGATTTTAGACCTTGTTTATTGCAGCAAATGTGATTTTAGACCTTGTTTATTGCAGCAAACATGATTTTACACCTTGTTTAGTGCAGCAAACATGATTCTAGACCTTGTTTATTGCAGCAAACATGATTGTAGACCTTGTTTATTGCAGCAAACATGATTCTAGACCTTGTTTATTGCAGCAAACATGATTTTAGACCTTGTTTATTGCAGCAAACATGATTCTAGACCTTGTTTATTGCAGCAAACATGATTTTAGACCTTGTTTATTTCAGCAAACGTGATTTTAGACCTTGTTTAGTGCAGCAAACATGATTCTAGACCTTGTTTATTGCAGCAAACAAGATTTTAGACCTTGTTTATTGCAATAAACATGATTTTAGACCTTGTTTATTGCAGCAAATGTGATTTTAGACCTTGTTTATTGCAGCAAACATGATTTTACACCTTGTTTAGTGCAGCAAACATGATTCTAGACCTTGTTTATTGCAGCAAACATGATTGTAGACCTTGTTTATTGCAGCAAACATGATTTTAGACCTTGTTTATTGCAGCAAACATGATTTTAGACCTTGTTTATTGCAGCAAACATGATTCTAGACCTTGTTTATTGCAGCAAACATGATTTTAGACCTTGTTTATTGCAGCACACGTGATTTTAGACCTTGTTTAGTGCAGCAAACTTGATTTTAGACCTTGTTTATTGCAGCAAACATAATTCTGGACCTTGTTTATTGCAGCAAACATGATTCTAGACCTTGTTTAGTGCAGCAAACTTGATTTTAGACCTTGTTTATTGCAGCAAACATGATTTTAGACCTTGTTTATTGCAGCAAACATGATTTAAGACCTTGTTTATTGCAGCAAACATGATTCTAGACCTTGTTTATTGCAGCAAACTTGATTTTAGACCTTGTTTAGTGCAGCAAACGTGATTTTAGACCTTGTTTATTGCAATAAACATGATTTTAGACCTAGTTTATTGCAGCAAACATGATTCTAGACCTAGTTTATTGCAGCAAACATGATTCTAGACCTTGTTTATTGCAGCAAACGTGATTTTAGACCTTGTTTATTGCAGCAAACATGATTTTACACCTTGTTTAGTGCAGCAAACATGATTCTAGACCTTGTTTATTGCAGCAAACATGATTTTAGACCTTGTTTATTGCAGCAAACATGATTTTAGACCTTGTTTATTGCAGCAAACATGATTCTAGACCTTGTTTATTGCAGCAAACATGATTTTAGACCTTGTTTATTTCAGCAAACATGATTTTAGACCTTGTTTAGTGCAGCAAACATGATTCTAGACCTTGTTTATTGCAGCAAACAAGATTTTAGACCTTGTTTATTGCAGCAAACATGATTTTAGACCTTGTTTATTGCAATAAACATGATTTTAGACCTTGTTTATTGCAGCAAATGTGATTTTAGACCTTGTTTATTGCAGCAAACATGATTTTACACCTTGTTTAGTGCAGCAAACATGATTCTAGACCTTGTTTATTGCAGCAAACATGATTTTAGACCTTGTTTAGTGCAGCAAACATGATTTTACACCTTGTTTATTGCAGCAAACATGATTTTAGACCTTGTTTATTGCAGCAAACATGATTCTAGACCTTGTTTAGTGCAGCAAACATGGTTTTTGACCTTGTTTATTGCAGCAAACGTGATTTTAGACCTTGTTTAGTGCAGCAAACATGATTCTAGACCTTGTTTATTGCAGCAAACATGATTTTAGACCTTGTTTATTGCAGCAAACATGATTTTAGACCTTGTTTATTGCAGCAAACATGATTTTAGACCTTGTTTATTGCAGCACACGTGATTTTAGACCTTGTTTATTGCAGCAAACATAATTCTGGACCTTGTTTATTGCAGCAAACATGATTGTAGACCTTGTTTATTGCAGCAAACATGATTTTAGACCTTGTTTATTGCAGCAAACATGACTCTAGACCTTGTTTAGTGCAGCAAACATGGTTTTTGACCTTGTTTATTGCAGCAAACGTGATTTTAGACCTTGTTTAGTGCAGCAAACATGATTCTAGACCTTGTTTATTGCAGCAAACGTGATTTTAGACCTTGTTTATTGCAGCAAACATGATTCTAGACCTTGTTTAGTGCAGCAAACATGATTCTAGACCTTGTTTATTGCAGCAAACGTGATTTTAGACGTTGTTTAGTGCAGCAAACTTGATTTTAGACCTTGTTTATTGCAGCAAACGTGATTTTAGACCTTGTTTAGTGCAGCAAACGTGATTTTAGACCTTGTTTATTGCAATAAACATCATTTTAGACCTAGTTTATTGCAGCAAACATGATTTTAGACCTTGTTTATTGCAGCAAACTTGATTTTAGACCTTGTTTATTGCAGCAAACATGATTCTAGACCTTGTTTATTGCAGCAAACGTGATTTTAGACCTTGTTTAGTGCAGCAAACGTGATTTTAGACCTTGTTTATTGCAATAAACATGATTTTAGACCTAGTTTATTGCAGCAAACATGATTTTAGACCTTGTTTATTGCAGCAAACATGATTCTAGACCTTGTTTATTGCAGCAAACGTGATTTTAGACCTTGTTTAGTGCAGCAAACGTGATTTTAGACCTTGTTTATTGCAATAAACATGATTTTAGACCTTGTTTATTGCAGCAAACATGATTTTAGACCTTGTTTATTGCAGCACACGTGATTTTAGACCTTATTTATTGCAGCAAACATGATTTTACACCTTGTTTATTGCAGCAAACATGATTTTAGACCTTGTTTAGTGCAGCAAACATGATTTTAGACCTTGTTTATTTCAGCAAACATGATTTTACACCTTGTTTAGTGCAGCAAACATGATTCTAGACCTTGTTTATTGCAGCAAACATGATTTTAGACCTTGTTTATTGCAGCAAACATGATTCTAGACCTTGTTTATTGCAGCAAACATGATTTTAGACCTTGTTTATTTCAGCAAACGTGATTTTAGACCTTGTTTAGTGCAGCAAACATGATTCTAGACCTTGTTTATTGCAGCAAACAAGATTTTAGACCTTGTTTATTGCAGCAAACATGATTTTAGACCTTGTTTATTGCAATAAACATGATTTTAGACCTTGTTTATTGCAGCAAATGTGATTTTAGACCTTGTTTATTGCAGCAAACATGATTTTACACCTTGTTTAGTGCAGCAAACATGATTCTAGACCTTGTTTATTGCAGCAAACATGATTGTAGACCTTGTTTATTGCAGCAAACATGATTTTAGACCTTGTTTATTGCAGCAAACATGATTTTAGACCTTGTTTATTGCAGCAAACATGATTCTAGACCTTGTTTATTGCAGCAAACATGATTTTAGACCTTGTTTATTGCAGCACACGTGATTTTAGACCTTGTTTAGTGCAGCAAACTTGATTTTAGACCTTGTTTATTGCAGCAAACATAATTCTGGACCTTGTTTATTGCAGCAAACATGATTCTAGACCTTGTTTAGTGCAGCAAACTTGATTTTAGACCTTGTTTATTGCAGCAAACATGATTTTAGACCTTGTTTATTGCAGCAAACATGATTTAAGACCTTGTTTATTGCAGCAAACATGATTCTAGACCTTGTTTATTGCAGCAAACTTGATTTTAGACCTTGTTTAGTGCAGCAAACGTGATTTTAGACCTTGTTTATTGCAATAAACATGATTTTAGACCTAGTTTATTGCAGCAAACATGATTCTAGACCTAGTTTATTGCAGCAAACATGATTCTAGACCTTGTTTATTGCAGCAAACGTGATTTTAGACCTTGTTTATTGCAGCAAACATGATTTTACACCTTGTTTAGTGCAGCAAACATGATTCTAGACCTTGTTTATTGCAGCAAACATGATTTTAGACCTTGTTTATTGCAGCAAACATGATTTTAGACCTTGTTTATTGCAGCAAACATGATTCTAGACCTTGTTTATTGCAGCAAACATGATTTTAGACCTTGTTTATTTCAGCAAACATGATTTTAGACCTTGTTTAGTGCAGCAAACATGATTCTAGACCTTGTTTATTGCAGCAAACAAGATTTTAGACCTTGTTTATTGCAGCAAACATGATTTTAGACCTTGTTTATTGCAATAAACATGATTTTAGACCTTGTTTATTGCAGCAAATGTGATTTTAGACCTTGTTTATTGCAGCAAACATGATTTTACACCTTGTTTAGTGCAGCAAACATGATTCTAGACCTTGTTTATTGCAGCAAACATGATTTTAGACCTTGTTTAGTGCAGCAAACATGATTTTACACCTTGTTTATTGCAGCAAACATGATTCTAGACCTTGTTTAGTGCAGCAAACATGGTTTTTGACCTTGTTTATTGCAGCAAACGTGATTTTAGACCTTGTTTAGTGCAGCAAACATGATTCTAGACCTTGTTTATTGCAGCAAACATGATTTTAGACCTTGTTTATTGCAGCAAACATGATTTTAGACCTTGTTTATTGCAGCAAACATGATTTTAGACCTTGTTTATTGCAGCACACGTGATTTTAGACCTTGTTTAGTGCAGCAAACTTGATTTTAGACCTTGTTTATTGCAGCAAACATAATTCTGGACCTTGTTTATTGCAGCAAACATGATTGTAGACCTTGTTTATTGCAGCAAACATGATTTTAGACCTTGTTTATTGCAGCAAACATGACTCTAGACCTTGTTTAGTGCAGCAAACATGGTTTTTGACCTTGTTTATTGCAGCAAACGTGATTTTAGACCTTGTTTAGTGCAGCAAACATGATTCTAGACCTTGTTTATTGCAGCAAACGTGATTTTAGACCTTGTTTATTGCAGCAAACATGATTCTAGACCTTGTTTAGTGCAGCAAACATGATTCTAGACCTTGTTTATTGCAGCAAACGTGATTTTAGACCTTGTTTAGTGCAGCAAACTTGATTTTAGACCTTGTTTATTGCAGCAAACGTGATTTTAGACCTTGTTTAGTGCAGCAAACGTGATTTTAGACCTTGTTTATTGCAATAAACATCATTTTAGACCTAGTTTATTGCAGCAAACATGATTTTAGACCTTGTTTATTGCAGCAAACATGATTCTAGACCTTGTTTATTGCAGCAAACGTGATTTTAGACCTTGTTTAGTGCAGCAAACTTGATTTTAGACCTTGTTTATTGCAGCAAACATGATTCTAGACCTTGTTTATTGCAGCAAACGTGATTTTAGACCTTGTTTAGTGCAGCAAACGTGATTTTAGACCTTGTTTATTGCAATAAACATGATTTTAGACCTAGTTTATTGCAGCAAACATGATTTTAGACCTAGTTTATTGCAGCAAACATGATTCTAGACCTTGTTTATTGCAGCAAACGTGATTTTAGACCTTGTTTATTGCAGCAAACATGATTTTACACCTTGTTTAGTGCAGCAAACATGATTCTAGACCTTGTTTATTGCAGCAAACATGATTTTAGACCTTGTTTATTGCAGCAAACATGATTTTAGACCTTGTTTATTGCAGCAAACATGATTCTAGACCTTGTTTATTGCAGCAAACATGATTTTAGACCTTGTTTATTTCAGCAAACGTGATTTTAGACCTTGTTTAGTGCAGCAAACATGATTCTAGACCTTGTTTATTGCAGCAAACAAGATTTTAGACCTTGTTTATTGCAGCAAACATGATTTTAGACCTTGTTTATTGCAATAAACATGATTTTAGACCTTGTTTATTGCAGCAAATGTGATTTTAGACCTTGTTTATTGCAGCAAACATGATTTTACACCTTGTTTAGTGCAGCAAACATGATTCTAGACCTTGTTTATTGCAGCAAACATGATTGTAGACCTTGTTTATTGCAGCAAACATGATTTTAGACCTTGTTTATTGCAGCAAACATGATTTTAGACCTTGTTTATTGCAGCAAACATGATTCTAGACCTTGTTTATTGCAGCAAACATGATTTTAGACCTTGTTTATTGCAGCACACGTGATTTTAGACCTTGTTTAGTGCAGCAAACTTGATTTTAGACCTTGTTTATTGCAGCAAACATAATTCTGGACCTTGTTTATTGCAGCAAACATGATTCTAGACCTTGTTTAGTGCAGCAAACTTGATTTTAGACCTTGTTTATTGCAGCAAACATGATTTTAGACCTTGTTTATTGCAGCAAACATGATTTTAGACCTTGTTTATTGCAGCAAACATGATTCTAGACCTTGTTTATTGCAGCAAACTTGATTTTAGACCTTGTTTAGTGCAGCAAACGTGATTTTAGACCTTGTTTATTGCAATAAACATGATTTTAGACCTAGTTTATTGCAGCAAACATGATTCTAGACCTAGTTTATTGCAGCAAACATGATTCTAGACCTTGTTTATTGCAGCAAACATGATTTTAGACCTTGTTTATTGCAGCAAACATGATTTTAGACCTTGTTTATTGCAGCAAACATGATTCTAGACCTTGTTTATTGCAGCAAACATGATTTTAGACCTTGTTTATTTCAGCAAACATGATTTTAGACCTTGTTTAGTGCAGCAAACATGATTCTAGACCTTGTTTATTGCAGCAAACAAGATTTTAGACCTTGTTTATTGCAGCAAACATGATTTTAGACCTTGTTTATTGCAATAAACATGATTTTAGACCTTGTTTATTGCAGCAAATGTGATTTTAGACCTTGTTTATTGCAGCAAACATGATTTTACACCTTGTTTAGTGCAGCAAACATGATTCTAGACCTTGTTTATTGCAGCAAACATGATTTTAGACCTTGTTTAGTGCAGCAAACATGATTTTACACCTTGTTTATTGCAGCAAACATGATTTTAGACCTTGTTTATTGCAGCAAACATGATTCTAGACCTTGTTTAGTGCAGCAAACATGGTTTTTGACCTTGTTTATTGCAGCAAACGTGATTTTAGACCTTGTTTAGTGCAGCAAACATGATTCTAGACCTTGTTTATTGCAGCAAACATGATTTTAGACCTTGTTTATTGCAGCAAACATGATTTTAGACCTTGTTTATTGCAGCAAACATGATTTTAGACCTTGTTTATTGCAGCACACGTGATTTTAGACCTTGTTTAGTGCAGCAAACTTGATTTTAGACCTTGTTTATTGCAGCAAACATAATTCTGGACCTTGTTTATTGCAGCAAACATGATTGTAGACCTTGTTTATTGCAGCAAACATGATTTTAGACCTTGTTTATTGCAGCAAACATGACTCTAGACCTTGTTTAGAGCAGCAAACATGGTTTTTGACCTTGTTTATTGCAGCAAACGTGATTTTAGACCTTGTTTAGTGCAGCAAACATGATTCTAGACCTTGTTTATTGCAGCAAACGTGATTTTAGACCTTGTTTATTGCAGCAAACATGATTCTAGACCTTGTTTAGTGCAGCAAACATGATTCTAGACCTTGTTTATTGCAGCAAACGTGATTTTAGACCTTGTTTAGTGCAGCAAACTTGATTTTAGACCTTGTTTATTGCAGCAAACATGATTTTAGACCTTGTTTAGTGCAGCAAACGTGATTTTAGACCTTGTTTATTGCAATAAACATCATTTTAGACCTAGTTTATTGCAGCAAACATGATTTTAGACCTTGTTTATTGCAGCAAACATGATTCTAGACCTTGTTTATTGCAGCAAACGTGATTTTAGACCTTGTTTAGTGCAGCAAACGTGATTTTAGACCTTGTTTAGTGTAGCAAACGTGATTTTAGACCTTGTTTAGTGCAGCAAACATGATTCTAGACCTTGTTTATTGCAGCAAACATGATTTTAGACCTTGTTTATTGTAGTAAACATGATTTTAGACCTTGTTTATTGCAGCAAACATGATTTTAGACCTTGTTTATTGCAGCACACGTGATTTTAGACCTTGTTTAGTGCAGCAAACTTGATTTTAGACCTTGTTTATTGCAGCAAACATAATTCTGGACCTTGTTTATTGCAGCAAACATGATTCTAGACCTTGTTTAGTGCAGCAAACTTGATTTTAGACCTTGTTTATTGCAGCAAACATGATTTTAGACCTTGTTTATTGCAGCAAACATGATTCTAGACCTTGTTTAGTGCAGCAAACTTGATTTTAGACCTTGTTTATTGCAGCAAACATGATTTTAGACCTTGTTTATTGCAGCAAACGTGATTTTAGACCTTGTTTAGTGCAGCAAACATGATTCTAGACCTTGTTTATTGCAGCAAACATGATTCTAGACCTAGTTTATTGCAGCAAACATGATTCTAGACCTTGTTTATTGCAGCAAACGTGATTTTAGACCTTGTTTATTGCAGCAAACATGATTTTAGACCTTGTTTATTGCAGCAAACATGATTTTAGACCTTGTTTATTGCAGCAAACATGATTCTAGACCTTGTTTATTGCAGCAAACATGATTTTAGACCTTGTTTATTTCAGCAAACATGATTTTAGACCTTGTTTAGTGCAGCAAACATGATTCTAGACCTTGTTTATTGCAGCAAACAAGATTTTAGACCTTGTTTATTGCAGCAAACATGATTTTAGACCTTGTTTATTGCAATAAACATGATTTTAGACCTTGTTTATTGCAGCAAATGTGATTTTAGACCTTGTTTATTTCAGCAAACATGATTTTAGACCTTGTTTAGTGCAGCAAACATGATTCTAGACCTTGTTTATTGCAGCAAACAAGATTTTAGACCTTGTTTATTGCAGCAAACATGATTTTAGACCTTGTTTATTGCAATAAACATGATTTTAGACCTTGTTTATTGCAGCAAATGTGATTTTAGACCTTGTTTATTGCAGCAAACATGATTTTACACCTTGTTTAGTGCAGCAAACATGATTCTAGACCTTGTTTATTGCAGCAAACATGATTTTAGACCTTGTTTAGTGCAGCAAACATGATTTTACACCTTGTTTATTGCAGCAAACATGATTTTAGACCTTGTTTATTGCAGCAAACATGATTCTAGACCTTGTTTAGTGCAGCAAACATGGTTTTTGACCTTGTTTATTGCAGCAAACGTGATTTTAGACCTTGTTTAGTGCAGCAAACATGATTCTAGACCTTGTTTATTGCAGCAAACATGATTTTAGACCTTGTTTATTGCAGCAAACATGATTCTAGACCTTGTTTATTGCAGCAAACATGATTTTAGACCTTGTTTATTGCAGCACACGTGATTTTAGACCTTGTTTATTGCAGCAAACATGATTTTACACCTTGTTTATTGCAGCAAACATGATTTTAGACCTTGTTTAGTGCAGCAAACATGATTTTAGACCTTGTTTATTTCAGCAAACATGATTTTACACCTTGTTTAGTGCAGCAAACATGATTCTAGACCTTGTTTATTGCAGCAAACATGATTTTAGACCTTGTTTATTGCAGCAAACATGATTCTAGACCTTGTTTATTGCAGCAAACATGATTTTAGACCTTGTTTATTGCAGCACACGTGATTTTAGACCTTGTTTAGTGCAGCAAACTTGATTTTAGACCTTGTTTATTGCAGCAAACATAATTCTGGACCTTGTTTATTGCAGCAAACATGATTCTAGACCTTGTTTAGTGCAGCAAACTTGATTTTAGACCTTGTTTATTGCAGCAAACATGATTTTAGACCTTGTTTATTGCAGCAAACATGATTTTAGACCTTGTTTATTGCAGCAAACATGATTCTAGACCTTGTTTATTGCAGCAAACATGATTTTAGACCTTGTTTATTTCAGCAAACATGATTTTAGACCTTGTTTAGTGCAGCAAACATGATTCTAGACCTTGTTTATTGCAGCAAACAAGATTTTAGACCTTGTTTATTGCAGCAAACATGATTTTAGACCTTGTTTATTGCAATAAACATGATTTTAGACCTTGTTTATTGCAGCAAATGTGATTTTAGACCTTGTTTATTGCAGCAAACATGATTTTACACCTTGTTTAGTGCAGCAAACATGATTCTAGACCTTGTTTATTGCAGCAAACATGATTTTAGACCTTGTTTAGTGCAGCAAACATGATTTTACACCTTGTTTATTGCAGCAAACATGATTTTAGACCTTGTTTATTGCAGCAAACATGATTCTAGACCTTGTTTAGTGCAGCAAACATGGTTTTTGACCTTGTTTATTGCAGCAAACATGATTTTAGACCTTGTTTAGTGCAGCAAACATGATTCTAGACCTTGTTTATTGCAGCAAACAAGATTTTAGACCTTGTTTATTGCAGCAAACATGATTTTAGACCTTGTTTATTGCAATAAACATGATTTTAGACCTTGTTTATTGCAGCAAATGTGATTTTAGACCTTGTTTATTGCAGCAAACATGATTTTACACCTTGTTTAGTGCAGCAAACATGATTCTAGACCTTGTTTATTGCAGCAAACATGATTTTAGACCTTGTTAATTGCAGCAAACATGATTCTAGACCTTGTTTATTGCAGCAAACATGATTTTAGACCTTGTTTATTGCAGCACACGTGATTTTAGACCTTGTTTAGTGCAGCAAACTTGATTTTAGACCTTGTTTATTGCAGCAAACATAATTCTGGACCTTGTTTATTGCAGCAAACATGATTCTAGACCTTGTTTAGTGCAGCAAACTTGATTTTAGACCTTGTTTATTGCAGCAAACATGATTTTAGACCTTGTTTATTGCAGCAAACATGATTTTAGACCTTGTTTATTGCAGCAAACTTGATTTTAGACCTTGTTTAGTGCAGCAAACGTGATTTTAGACCTTGTTTATTGATATAAACATGATTTTAGACCTAGTTTATTGCAGCAAACATGATTCTAGACCTAGTTTATTGCAGCAAACATGATTCTAGACCTTGTTTATTGCAGCAAACGTGATTTTAGACCTTGTTTATTGCAGCAAACATGATTTTACAGCTTGTTTAGTGCAGCAAACATGATTCTACACCTTGTTTATTGCAGCAAACATGATTTTAGACCTTGTTTATTGCAGCAAACATGATTCTAGACCTTGTTTAGTGCAGCAAACATGGTTTTTGACCTTGTTTATTGCAGCAAACATGATTTTAGACCTTGTTTATTGCAGCAAACATGATTCTAGACCTTGTTTATTGCAGCAAACAAGATTTTAGACCTTGTTTATTGCAGCAAACATGATTTTAGACCTTGTTTATTGCAATAAACATGATTTTAGACCTTGTTTATTGCAGCAAATGTGATTTTAGACCTTGTTTATTGCAGCAAACATGATTTTACACCTTGTTTAGTGCAGCAAACATGATTCTAGACCTTGTTTATTGCAGCAAACATGATTTTAGACCTTGTTAATTGCAGCAAACATGATTCTAGACCTTGTTTATTGCAGCAAACATGATTTTAGACCTTGTTTATTGCAGCACACGTGATTTTAGACCTTGTTTAGTGCAGCAAACTTGATTTTAGACCTTGTTTATTGCAGCAAACATAATTCTGGACCTTGTTTATTGCAGCAAACATGATTCTAGACCTTGTTTAGTGCAGCAAACTTGATTTTAGACCTTGTTTATTGCAGCAAACATGATTTTAGACCTTGTTTATTGCAGCAAACATGATTTTAGACCTTGTTTATTGCAGCAAACATGATTCTAGACCTTGTTTATTGCAGCAAACTTGATTTTAGACCTTGTTTAGTGCAGCAAACGTGATTTTAGACCTTGTTTATTGCAATAAACATGATTTTAGACCTAGTTTATTGCAGCAAACATGATTCTAGACCTAGTTTATTGCAGCAAACATGATTCTAGACCTTGTTTATTGCAGCAAACGTGATTTTAGACCTTGTTTATTGCAGCAAACATGATTTTACACCTTGTTTAGTGCAGCAAACATGATTCTAGACCTTGTTTATTGCAGCAAACATGATTTTAGACCTTGTTTATTGCAGCAAACATGATTTTAGACCTTGTTTATTGCAGCAAACATGATTCTAGACCTTGTTTATTGCAGCAAACATGATTTTAGACCTTGTTTATTTCAGCAAACATGATTTTAGACCTTGTTTAGTGCAGCAAACATGATTCTAGACCTTGTTTATTGCAGCAAACAAGATTTTAGACCTTGTTTATTGCAGCAAACATGATTTTAGACCTTGTTTATTGCAATAAACATGATTTTAGACCTTGTTTATTGCAGCAAATGTGATTTTAGACCTTGTTTATTGCAGCAAACATGATTTTACACCTTGTTTAGTGCAGCAAACATGATTCTAGACCTTGTTTATTGCAGCAAACATGATTTTAGACCTTGTTTAGTGCAGCAAACATGATTTTACACCTTGTTTATTGCAGCAAACATGATTTTAGACCTTGTTTATTGCAGCAAACATGATTCTAGACCTTGTTTAGTGCAGCAAACATGGTTTTTGACCTTGTTTATTGCAGCAACGTGATTTTAGACCTTGTTTAGTGCAGCAAACATGATTCTAGACCTTGTTTATTGCAGCAAACATGATTTTAGACCTTGTTTATTGCAGCAAACATGATTCTAGACCTTGTTTATTGCAGCAAACTTGATTTTAGACCTTGTTTATTGCAGCAAACATGATTTTAGACCTTGTTTAGTGCAGCAAACATGATTTTAGACCTTGTTTATTGCAGCAAACGTGATTTTAGGCCTTGTTTAGTGCAGCAAACTTGATTTTAGACCTTGTTTATTGCAGCAAACATAATTCTGGACCTTGTTTATTGCAGCAAACATGATTCTAGACCTTGTTTAGTGCAGCAAACTTGATTTTAGACCTTGTTTATTGCAGCAAACATGATTTTAGACCTTGTTTAGTGCAGCAAACATGATTTTAGACCTTGTTTATTGCAGCAAACATGATTTTACACCTTGTTTAGTGCAGCAAACATGATTCTAGACCTTGTTTATTGCAGCAAACATGATTTTAGACCTTGTTTATTGCAGCAAACATGATTCTAGACCTTGTTTATTGCAGCAAACATGATTTTAGACCTTGTTTATTGCAGCACACGTGATTTTAGACCTTGTTTAGTGCAGCAAACTTGATTTTAGACCTTGTTTATTGCAGCAAACATAATTCTGGACCTTGTTTATTGCAGCAAACATGATTCTAGACCTTGTTTAGTGCAGCAAACTTGATTCTAGACCTTGTTTATTGCAGCAAACATGATTTTAGACCTTGTTTATTGCAGCAAACATGATTCTAGACCTTGTTTATTGCAGCAAACATGATTTTAGACCTTGTTTATTGCAGCAAACATGATTCTGGACCTTGTTTATTGCAGCAAACGTGATTTTAGACGTTGTTTAGTGCAGCAAACATGATTCTAGACCTTGTTTATTGCAGCAAACATGATTTTAGACCTTGTTTATTGCAGCAAACATGATTCTGGACCTTGTTTAGTGCAGCAAACATGATTCTAGACCTTGTTTATTGCAGCAAACATGATTTTAGACCTTGTTTATTGCAGCAAACGTGATTTTAGACCTTGTTTAGTGCAGCAAACATGATTCTAGACTTTGTTTATTGCAGCAAAAATGATTTTAGACCTTGTTTATTGCAGTAAACATGATTTTAGACCTTGTTTATTGCAATAAACATGATTTTAGACCTAGTTTATTGCAGCAAACATGATTTTACACCTTGTTTAGTGCAGCAAACATGATTTTACACCTTGTTTAGTTCAGCAAACTTGATTTTAACCCTTGTTTATTGCAGCAAACATGATTCTGGACCTTGTTTATTGCAGCAAACATGATTCTAGACCTTGTTTAGTGCAGCAAACTTGATTTTAGACCTTGTTTATTGCAGCAAACGTGATTTTAGACCTTGTTTAGTGCAGCAAACATGATTCTAGACTTTGTTTATTGCAGCAAAAATGATTTTAGACCTTGTTTATTGCAGTAAACATGATTTTAGACCTTGTTTATTGCAATAAACATGATTTTAGACCTAGTTTATTGCAGCAAACATGATTTTACACCTTGTTTAGTGCAGCAAACATGATTTTACACCTTGTTTAGTTCAGCAAACTTGATTTTAACCCTTGTTTATTGCAGCAAACATGATTCTGGACCTTGTTTATTGCAGCAAACATGATTCTAGACCTTGTTTAGTGCAGCAAACTTGATTTTAGACCTTGTTTATTGCAGCAAACATGATTCTGGACTTTGTTTATTGCGGCAAAAATGATTCTAGACCTTGTTTATTGCAGCAAACGTGATTTTAGACCTTGTTTAGTTCAGCAAACATGATTTTACACCTTGTTTAGTGCAGCAAACATGATTCTAGACCTTGTTTATTGCAGCAAACATGATTTTAGACCTTGTTTATTGCAATAAACATGATTTTAGACCTAGTTTATTGCAGCAAACATGATTTTAGACCTTGTTTATTGCAATAAACATGATTTTAGACCTTGTTTATTGCAGCAAACATGATTTTACACCTTGTTTAGTGCAGCAAACATGATTCTAGACCTTGTTTATTGCAGCAAACATGATTTTAGACCTTGTTTATTGCAATAAACATGATTTTAGACCTAGTTTATTGCAGCAAACATGATTCTAGACCTTGTTTATTGCAGCAAACGTGATTTTAGACCTTGTTTATTGCAGCAAACATGATTTTACACCTTGTTTAGTGCAGCAAACATGATTCTAGACCTTGTTTATTGCAGCAAACATGATTTTAGACCTTGTTTATTGCAGCAAACATGATTTTAGACCTTGTTTATTGCAGCAAACATGATTCTAGACCTTGTTTATTGCAGCAAACATGATTTTAGACCTTGTTTATTTCAGCAAACGTGATTTTAGACCTTGTTTAGTGCAGCAAACATGATTCTAGACCTTGTTTATTGCAGCAAACAAGATTTTAGACCTTGTTTATTGCAGCAAACATGATTTTAGACCTTGTTTATTGCAATAAACATGATTTTAGACCTTGTTTATTGCAGCAAATGTGATTTTAGACCTTGTTTATTGCAGCAAACATGATTTTACACCTTGTTTAGTGCAGCAAACATGATTCTAGACCTTGTTTATTGCAGCAAACATGATTTTAGACCTTGTTTATTGCAGCAAACATGATTTTACACCTTGTTTAGTGCAGCAAACATGATTTTAGACCTTGTTTATTGCAGCAAACATGATTCTAGACCTTGTTTAGTGCAGCAAACATGGTTTTTGACCTTGTTTATTGCAGCAAACGTGATTTTAGACCTTGTTTAGTGCAGCAAACATGATTCTTGACCTTGTTTATTGCAGCAAACATGATTTTAGACCTTGTTTATTGCAGCAAACATGATTCTAGACCTTGTTTATTGCAGCAAACATGATTTTAGACCTTGTTTATTGCAGCACACGTGATTTTAGACCTTGTTTAGTGCAGCAAACTTGATTTTAGACCTTGTTTATTGCAGCAAACATAATTCTGGACCTTGTTTATTGCAGCAAACATGATTCTAGACCTTGTTTGGTGCAGCAAACTTGATTTTAGACCTTGTTTATTGCAGCAAACATGATTTTACACCTTGTTTAGTGCAGCAAACATGATTCTGGACCTTGTTTATTGCAGCAAACATGATTTTAGACCTTGTTTATTGCAGCAAACATGATTTTAGACCTTGTTTATTGCAGCAAACATGATTCTAGACCGGGTTTATTGCAGCAAACATGATTTTAGACCTTGTTTATGTCAGCAAACGTGATTTTAGACCTTGTTTAGTGCAGCAAACATGATTCTAGACCTTGTTTATTGCAGCAAACAAGATTTTAGACCTTGTTTATTGCAGCAAACATGATTTTAGACCTTGTTTATTGCAATAAACATGATTTTAGACCTTGTTTATTGCAGCAAACGTGATTTTAGACCTTGTTTATTGCAGCAAACATGATTTTACACCTTGTTTAGTGCAGCAAACATGATTCTAGACCTTGTTTATTGCAGCAAACATGATTTTAGACCTTGTTTATTGCAGCAAACATGATTTTAGACCTTGTTTATTGTATCAAACATGATTTTAGACCTTGTTTATTGCAATAAACATGATTTTAGACCTTGTTTATTGCAGCAAACGTGATTTTAGACCTTGTTTATTGCAGCAAACATGATTTTAGACCTTGTTTATTGCAGCAAACATGATTTTAGACCTTGTTTATTGCAGCAAACATGATTTTAGACCTTGTTTATTGCAGTAAACATGATTTCAGACCTTGTTTATTGCAATAAACATGATTTTAGACCTAGTTTATTGCAGCAAACATGATTCTAGACCTTGTTTATTGCAGCAAACGTGATTTTAGACCTTGTTTATTGCAGCAAACATGATTTTACACCTTGTTTAGTGCAGCAAACATGATTCTAGACCTTGTTTATTGCAGCAAACATGATTTTAGACCTTGTTTATTGCAGCAAACATGATTTTAGACCTTGTTTATTGCAGCAAACATGATTCTAGACCTTGTTTATTGCAGCAAACATGATTTTAGACCTTGTTTATTTCAGCAAACGTGATTTTAGACCTTGTTTAGTGCAGCAAACATGATTCTAGACCTTGTTTATTGCAGCAAACATGATTTTAGACCTTGTTTATTGCAGCAAACAAGATTTTAGACCTTGTTTATTGCAGCAAACATGATTTTAGACCTTGTTTATTGCAATAAACATGATTTTAGACCTTGTTTATTGCAGCAAATGTGATTTTAGACCTTGTTTATTGCAGCAAACATGATTTTACACCTTGTTTAGTGCAGCAAACATGATTCTAGACCTTGTTTATTGCAGCAAACATGATTTTAGACCTTGTTTATTGCAGCAAACATGATTTTAGACCTTGTTTATTGCAGCAAACATGATTTTAGACCTTGTTTATTGCAGCAAACATGATTCTAGACCTTGTTTAGTGCAGCAAACATGGTTTTTGACCTTGTTTATTGCAGCAAACGTGATTTTAGACCTTGTTTAGTGCAGCAAACATGATTCTTGACCTTGTTTATTGCAGCAAACATGATTTTAGACCTTGTTTATTGCAGCAAACATGATTCTAGACCTTGTTTATTGCAGCAAACATGATTTTAGACCTTGTTTATTGCAGCACACGTGATTTTAGACCTTGTTTAGTGCAGCAAACTTGATTTTAGACCTTGTTTATTGCAGCAAACATAATTCTGGACCTTGTTTATTGCAGCAAACATAATTCTGGACCTTGTTTATTGCAGCAAACATGATTCTAGACCTTGTTTAGTGCAGCAAACATGATTTTACACCTTGTTTATTGCAGCAAACATGATTCTAGACCTTGTTTATTGCAGGAAACATGATTTTACACCTTGTTTATTGCAGGAAACGTGATTTTAGACCTTGTTTATTGCAGCAAACATGATTTTACACCTTGTTTAGTGCAGCAAACATGATTCTAGACCTTGTTTATTGCAGCAAACATGATTTTAGACCTTGTTTATTGTATCAAACATGATTTTAGAACTTGTTTATTGCAATAAACATGATTTTAGACCTTGTTTATTTCAGCAAACGTGATTTTAGACCTTGTTTAGTGCAGCAAACATGATTCTAGACCTTGTTTATTGCAGCAAACATGATTTTAGACCTTGTTTATTGCAGTAAACATGATTTTAGACCTTGTTTATTGCAATAAACATGATTTTAGACCTAGTTTATTGCAGCAAACATGATTCTAGACCTTGTTTATTGCAGCAAACGTGATTTTAGAACTTGTTTATTGCAGCAAACATGATTTTACACCTTGTTTAGTGCAGCAAACATGATTCTAGACCTTGTTTATTGCAGCAAACATGATTTTAGACCTTGTTTATTGCAGCAAACATGATTTTAGACCTTGTTTATTGCAGCAAACATGATTCTAGACCTTGTTTATTGCAGCAAACATGATTTTAGACCTTGTTTATTGCAGCAAATGTGATTTTAGACCTTGTTTATTGCAGCAAACATGATTTTACACCTTGTTTAGTGCAGCAAACATGATTCTAGACCTTGTTTATTGCAGCAAACATGATTTTAGACCTTGTTTATTGCAGCAAACATGATTTTAGACCTTGTTTATTGCAGCAAACATGATTTTAGACCTTGTTTATTGCAGCAAACATGATTCTAGACCTTGTTTAGTGCAGCAAACATGGTTTTTGACCTTGTTTATTGCAGCAAACGTGATTTTAGACCTTGTTTAGTGCAGCAAACATGATTCTTGACCTTGTTTATTGCAGCAAACATGATTTTAGACCTTGTTTATTGCAGCAAACATGATTCTAGACCTTGTTTATTGCAGCAAACATGATTTTAGACCTTGTTTATTGCAGCAAACAAGATTTTAGACCTTGTTTATTGCAGCAAACATGATTTTTGACCTTGTTTATTGCAGCAAACATGATTTTAGACCTTGTTTATTGCAGCACACGTGATTTTAGACCTTGTTTAGTGCAGCAAACTTGATTTTAGACCTTGTTTATTGCAGCAAACATAATTCTGGACCTTGTTTATTGCAGCAAACATGATTCTAGACCTTGTTTGGTGCAGCAAACTTGATTTTAGACCTTGTTTATTGCAGCAAACATGATTTTACACCTTGTTTAGTGCAGCAAACATGATTCTGGACCTTGTTTATTGCAGCAAACATGATTTTAGACCTTGTTTATTGCAGCAAACATGATTTTAGACCTTGTTTATTGCAGCAAACATGATTCTAGACCGGGTTTATTGCAGCAAACATGATTTTAGACCTTGTTTATGTCAGCAAACGTGATTTTAGACCTTGTTTAGTGCAGCAAACATGATTCTAGATCTTGTTTATTGCAGCAAACATGATTCTAGACCTTGTTTATTGCAGCAAACAAGATTTTAGACCTTGTTTATTGCAGCAAACATGATTTTAGACCTTGTTTATTGCAATAAACATGATTTTAGACCTTGTTTATTGCAGCAAACGTGATTTTAGACCTTGTTTATTGCAGCAAACATGATTTTACACCTTGTTTAGTGCAGCAAACATGATTCTAGACCTTGTTTATTGCAGCAAACATGATTCTAGACCTTGTTTAGTGCAGCAAACATGGTTTTTGACCTTGTTTATTGCAGCAAACGTGATTTTAGACCTTGTTTAGTGCAGCAAACATGATTCTTGACCTTGTTTATTGCAGCAAACATGATTTTAGACCTTGTTTATTGCAGCAAACATGATTCTAGACCTTGTTTATTGCAGCAAACATGATTTTAGACCTTGTTTATTGCAGCACACGTGATTTTAGACCTTGTTTAGTGCAGCAAACTTGATTTTAGACCTTGTTTATTGCAGCAAACATAATTCTGGACCTTGTTTATTGCAGCAAACATAATTCTGGACCTTGTTTATTGCAGCAAACATGATTCTAGACCTTGTTTAGTGCAGCAAACATGATTTTAGACCTTGTTTATTGCAGCACACGTGATTTTAGACCTTGTTTAGTGCAGCAAACTTGATTTTAGACCTTGTTTATTGCAGCAAACATGATTCTAGACCTTGTTTATTGCAGCAAACAAGATTTTAGACCTTGTTTATTGCAGCAAACATGATTTTAGACCTTGTTTATTGCAATAAACATGATTTTAGACCTTGTTTATTGCAGCTAACGTGATTTTAGACCTTGTTTATTGCAGCAAACATGATTTTACACCTTGTTTAGTGCAGCAAACATGATTCTAGACCTTGTTTATTGCAGCAAACATGATTTTAGACCTTGTTTATTGCAGCAAACATGATTTTAGACCTTGTTTATTGTATCAAACATGATTTTAGACCTTGTTTATTGCAATAAACATGATTTTAGACCTTGTTTATTGCAGCAAACGTGATTTTAGACCTTGTTTATTGCAGCAAACATGATTTTAGACCTTGTTTATTGCAGCAAACATGATTTTAGACCTTGTTTATTGCAGCAAACATGATTTTAGACCTTGTTTATTGCAGTAAACATGATTTCAGACCTTGTTTATTGCAATAAACATGATTTTAGACCTAGTTTATTGCAGCAAACATGATTCTAGACCTTGTTTATTGCAGCAAACGTGATTTTAGACCTTGTTTATTGCAGCAAACATGATTTTACACCTTGTTTAGTGCAGCAAACATGATTCTAGACCTTGTTTATTGCAGCAAACATGATTTTAGACCTTGTTTATTGCAGCAAACATGATTTTAGACCTTGTTTATTGCAGCAAACATGATTCTAGACCTTGTTTATTGCAGCAAACATGATTTTAGACCTTGTTTATTTCAGCAAACGTGATTTTAGACCTTGTTTAGTGCAGCAAACATGATTCTAGACCTTGTTTATTGCAGCAAACATGATTTTAGACCTTGTTTATTGCAGCAAACAAGATTTTAGACCTTGTTTATTGCAGCAAACATGATTTTAGACCTTGTTTATTGCAATAAACATGATTTTAGACCTTGTTTATTGCAGCAAATGTGATTTTAGACCTTGTTTATTGCAGCAAACATGATTTTACACCTTGTTTAGTGCAGCAAACATGATTCTAGACCTTGTTTATTGCAGCAAACATGATTTTAGACCTTGTTTATTGCAGCAAACATGATTTTAGACCTTGTTTATTGCAGCAAACATGATTTTAGACCTTGTTTATTGCAGCAAACATGATTCTAGACCTTGTTTAGTGCAGCAAACATGGTTTTTGACCTTGTTTATTGCAGCAAACGTGATTTTAGACCTTGTTTAGTGCAGCAAACATGATTCTTGACCTTGTTTATTGCAGCAAACATGATTTTAGACCTTGTTTATTGCAGCAAACATGATTCTAGACCTTGTTTATTGCAGCAAACATGATTTTAGACCTTGTTTATTGCAGCACACGTGATTTTAGACCTTGTTTATTGCAGCAAACATGATTTTAGACCTTGTTTATTGCAGCAAACATGATTTTAGACCTTGTTTATTGCAGCAAACATAATTCTGGACCTTGTTTATTGCAGCAAACATAATTCTGGACCTTGTTTATTGCAGCAAACATGATTCTAGACCTTGTTTAGTGCAGCAAACATGATTTTACACCTTGTTTATTGCAGCACACGTGATTTTAGACCTTGTTTATTGCAGGAAACATGATTTTACACCTTGTTTATTGCAGGAAACGTGATTTTAGACCTTGTTTATTGCAGCAAACATGATTTTACATCTTGTTTAGTGCAGCAAACATGATTCTAGACCTTGTTTATTGCAGCAAACATGATTTTAGACCTTGTTTATTGTATCAAACATGATTTTAGAACTTGTTTATTGCAATAAACATGATTTTAGACCTTGTTTATTTCAGCAAACGTGATTTTAGACCTTGTTTAGTGCAGCAAACATGATTCTAGACCTTGTTTATTGCAGCAAACATGATTTTAGACCTTGTTTATTGCAGTAAACATGATTTTAGACCTTGTTTATTGCAATAAACATGATTTTAGACCTAGTTTATTGCAGCAAACATGATTCTAGACCTTGTTTATTGCAGCAAACGTGATTTTAGAACTTGTTTATTGCAGCAAACATGATTTTACACCTTGTTTAGTGCAGCAAACATGATTCTAGACCTTGTTTATTGCAGCAAACATGATTTTAGACCTTGTTTATTGCAGCAAACATGATTTTAGACCTTGTTTATTGCAGCAAACATGATTCTAGACCTTGTTTATTGCAGCAAACATGATTTTAGACCTTGTTTATTGCAGCAAATGTGATTTTAGACCTTGTTTATTGCAGCAAACATGATTTTACACCTTGTTTAGTGCAGCAAACATGATTCTAGACCTTGTTTATTGCAGCAAACATGATTTTAGACCTTGTTTATTGCAGCAAACATGATTTTAGACCTTGTTTATTGCAGCAAACATGATTTTAGACCTTGTTTATTGCAGCAAACATGATTCTAGACCTTGTTTAGTGCAGCAAACATGGTATTTGACCTTGTTTTTTGCAGCAAACGTGATTTTAGACCTTGTTTAGTGCAGCAAACATGATTCTTGACCTTGTTTATTGCAGCAAACATGATTTTAGACCTTGTTTATTGCAGCAAACATGATTCTAGACCTTGTTTATTGCAGCAAACATGATTTTAGACCTTGTTTATTGCAGCACACGTGATTTTAGACCTTGTTTAGTGCAGCAAACTTGATTTTAGACCTTGTTTATTGCAGCAAACATAATTCTGGACCTTGTTTATTGCAGCAAACATGATTCTAGACCTTGTTTAGTGCAGCAAACTTGATTTTAGACCTTGCTTATTGCAGCAAACATGATTTTAGACCTTGTTTAGTGCAGCAAACATGATTTTAGACCTTGTTTATTGCAGCAAACGTAATTTTAGACCTTGTTTATTGCAGCAAACATGATTTTACACCTTGTTTAGTGCAGCAAACATGATTCTAGACCTTGTTTATTGCAGCAAACATGATTTTAGACCTTGTTTATTGTATCAAACATGATTTTAGACCTTGTTTATTGCAATAAACATGATTTTAGACCTTGTTTATTTCAGCAAACGTGATTTTAGACCTTGTTTAGTGCAGCAAACATGATTCTAGACCTTGTTTATTGCAGCAAACATGATTTTAGACCTTGTTTATTGCAGTAAACATGATTTTAGACCTTGTTTATTGCAATAAACATGATTTTAGACCTAGTTTATTGCAGCAAACATGATTCTAGACCTTGTTTATTGCAGCAAACGTGATTTTAGACCTTGTTTATTGCAGCAAACATGATTTTACACCTTGTTTAGTGCAGCAAACATGATTCTAGACCTTGTTTATTGCAGCAAACATGATTTTAGACCTTGTTTATTGCAGCAAACATGATTTTAGACCTTGTTTATTGCAGCAAACATGATTCTAGACCTTGTTTATTGCAGCAAACATGATTTTAGACCTTGTTTATTTCAGCAAACGTTATTTTATACCTTGTTTATTGCAGCAAATGTGATTTTAGACCTTGTTTATTGCAGCAAACATGATTTTACACCTTGTTTAGTGCAGCAAACATGATTCTAGACCTTGTTTATTGCAGCAAACATGATTTTAGACCTTGTTTATTGCAGCAAACATGATTTTAGACCTTGTTTATTGCAGCAAACATGATTTTAGACCTTGTTTATTGCAGCAAACATGATTCTAGACCTTGTTTAGTGCAGCAAACATGGTTTTTGACCTTGTTTATTGCAGCAAACGTGATTTTAGACCTTGTTTATTGCAGCAAACATGATTTTACACCTTGTTTAGTGCAGCAAACATGATTTTAGACCTTGTTTATTGCAGCAAACATGATTCTAGACCTTGTTTAGTGCAGCAAACATGGTTTTTGACCTTGTTTATTGCAGCAAACGTGATTTTAGACCTTGTTTAGTGCAGCAAACATGATTCTTGACCTTGTTTATTGCAGCAAACATGATTTTAGACCTTGTTTATTGCAGCAAACATGATTCTAGACCTTGTTTATTGCAGCAAACATGATTTTAGACCTTGTTTATTGCAGCACACGTGATTTTAGACCTTGTTTAGTGCAGCAAACTTGATTTTAGACCTTGTTTATTGCAGCAAACATAATTCTGGACCTTGTTTATTGCAGCAAACATGATTCTAGACCTTGTTTGGTGCAGCAAACTTGATTTTAGACCTTGTTTATTGCAGCAAACATGATTTTACACCTTGTTTAGTGCAGCAAACATGATTCTGGACCTTGTTTATTGCAGCAAACATGATTTTAGACCTTGTTTATTGCAGCAAACATGATTTTAGACCTTGTTTATTGCAGCAAACATGATTCTAGACCTTGTTTAGTGCAGCAAACATGGTTTTTGACCTTGTTTATTGCAGCAAACGTGATTTTAGACCTTGTTTAGTGCAGCAAACATGATTCTTGACCTTGTTTATTGCAGCAAACATGATTTTAGACCTTGTTTATTGCAGCAAACATGATTCTAGACCTTGTTTATTGCAGCAAACATGATTTTAGACCTTGTTTATTGCAGCACACGTGATTTTAGACCTTGTTTAGTGCAGCAAACTTGATTTTAGACCTTGTTTATTGCAGCAAACATAATTCTGGACCTTGTTTATTGCAGCAAACATAATTCTGGACCTTGTTTATTGCAGCAAACATGATTCTAGACCTTGTTTAGTGCAGCAAACATGATTTTACACCTTGTTTATTGCAGCAAACGTGATTTTAGACCTTGTTTAGTGCAGCAAACATGATTCTAGACCTAGTTTATTGCAGCAAACATGATTCTAGACCTTGTTTATTGCAGCAAACGTGATTTTACACCTTGTTTAGTGCAGCAAACATGATTCTAGACCTTGTTTATTGCAGCAAACATGATTTTAGACCTTGTTTATTGCAGCAAACGTGATTTTAGACCTTGTTTATTGCAGCAAACATGATTCTAGACCTTGTTTATTGCAGCAAACATGATTCTGGACCTTGTTTATTGCAGCAAACATGATTCTAGACCTTGTTTAGTGCAGCAAACTTGATTTTAGACCTTGTTTATTGCAGCAAATATGATTCTGGACCTTGTTTATTGCAGCAAACGTGATTTTAGACCTTGTTTATTGCAGCAAACATGATTCTAGACCTTGTTTAGTGCAGCAAACATGATTCTAGACCTTGTTTATTGTAGCAAACGTGATTTTAGACCTTGTTTAGTGCAGCAAACATGATTCTAGACCTTGTTTAGTGCAGCAAACATGATTTTAGACCTTGTTTATTGCAGCAAACATGATTCTGGACCTTGTTTAGTGCAGCAAACATGATTCTAGACCTTGTTTATTGCAGCAAACATGATTTTAGACCTTGTTTATTGCAGCAAACGTGATTTTAGACCTTGTTTAGTGCAGCAAACATGATTTTAGACCTTGTTTATTGCAGCAAACGTGATTTTAGACCTTGTTTAGTGCAGCAAACATGATTCTAGACTTTGTTTATTGCAGCAAACATGATTTTAGACCTTGTTTATTGCAGCAAACATGATTTTACACCTTGTTTAGTGCAGCAAACATGATTCTAGACCTTGTTTATTGCAGCAAACATGATTTTAGACCTTGTTTATTGCAGCAAACGTGATTGTAGACCTTGTTTATTGCAGCAAACATGATTTTAGACCTTGTTTATTGCAGTAAACATGATTTTAGACCTTGTTTATTGCAATAAACATGATTTTAGACCTAGTTTATTGCAGCAAACATGATTCTAGACCTTGTTTATTGCAGCAAACGTGATTTTAGACCTTGTTTATTGCAGCAAACATGATTTTACACCTTGTTTAGTGCAGCAAACATGATTCTAGACCTTGTTTATTGCAGCAAACATGATTTTAGACCTTGTTTATTGCAGCAAACATGATTTTAGACCTTGTTTATTGCAGCAAACATGATTCTAGACCTTGTTTATTGCAGCAAACATGATTTTAGACCTTGTTTATTGCAGCAAACATGATTTTAGACCTTGTTTATTGCAGCAAACATGATTTTAGACCTTGTTTATTGCAGCAAACATGATTCTAGACCTTGTTTAGTGCAGCAAACATGGTTTTTGACCTTGTTTATTGCAGCAAACGTGATTTTAGACCTTGTTTAGTGCAACAAACATGATTCTTGACCTTGTTTATTGCAGCAAACATGATTTTAGACCTTGTTTATTGCAGCAAACATGATTCTAGACCTTGTTTATTGCAGCAAACATGATTTTAGACCTTGTTTATTGCAGCACACGTGATTTTAGACCTTGTTTAGTGCAGCAAACTTGATTTTAGACCTTGTTTATTGCAGCAAACATAATTCTGGACCTTGTTTATTGCAGCAAACATGATTCTAGACCTTGTTTAGTGCAGCAAACTTGATTTTAGACCTTGTTTATTGCAGCAAACATGATTTTAGACCTTGTTTAGTGCAGCAAACATGATTTTAGACCTTGTTTATTGCAGCAAACGTGATTTTAGACCTTGTTTATTGCAGCAAACATGATTTTACACCTTGTTTAGTGCAGCAAACATGATTCTAGACCTTGTTTATTGCAGCAAACATGATTTTAGACCTTGTTTATTGTATCAAACATGATTTTAGACCTTGTTTATTGCAATAAACATGATTTTAGACCTTGTTTATTTCAGCAAACGTGATTTTAGACCTTGTTTAGTGCAGCAAACATGATTCTAGACCTTGTTTATTGCAGCAAACATGATTTTAGACCTTGTTTATTGCAGTAAACATGATTTTAGACCTTGTTTATTGCAATAAACATGATTTTAGACCTAGTTTATTGCAGCAAACATGATTCTAGACCTTGTTTATTGCAGCAAACGTGATTTTAGACCTTGTTTATTGCAGCAAACATGATTTTACACCTTGTTTAGTGCAGCAAACATGATTCTAGACCTTGTTTATTGCAGCAAACATGATTTTAGACCTTGTTTATTGCAGCAAACATGATTTTAGACCTTGTTTATTGCAGCAAACATGATTCTAGACCTTGTTTATTTCAGCAAACGTGATTTTATACCTTGTTTATTGCAGCAAATGTGATTTTAGACCTTGTTTATTGCAGCAAACATGATTTTACACCTTGTTTAGTGCAGCAAACATGATTCTAGACCTTGTTTATTGCAGCAAACATGATTTTAGACCTTGTTTATTGCAGCAAACATGATTTTAGACCTTGTTTATTGCAGCAAACATGATTTTAGACCTTGTTTATTGCAGCAAACATGATTCTAGACCTTGTTTAGTGCAGCAAACATGGTTTTTGACCTTGTTTATTGCAGCAAACGTGATTTTAGACCTTGTTTAGTGCAGCAAACATGATTCTTGACCTTGTTTATTGCAGCAAACATGATTTTAGACCTTGTTTATTGCAGCAAACATGATTCTAGACCTTGTTTATTGCAGCAAACATGATTTTAGACCTTGTTTATTGCAGCACACGTGATTTTAGACCTTGTTTAGTGCAGCAAACTTGATTTTAGACCTTGTTTATTGCAGCAAACATAATTCTGGACCTTGTTTATTGCAGCAAACATGATTCTAGACCTTGTTTAGTGCAGCAAACTTGATTTTAGACCTTGTTTATTGCAGCAAACATGATTTTAGACCTTGTTTAGTGCAGCAAACATGATTTTAGACCTTTTTTATTGCAGCAAACATGATTTTACACCTTGTTTATTGCAGCAAACATGATTCTAGACCTTGTTTATTGCAGGAAACATGATTTTACACCTTGTTTATTGCAGCAAACGTGATTTTAGACCTTGTTTATTGTATCAAACATGATTTTAGACCTTGTTTAGTGCAGCAAACATGATTTTAGACCTTGTTTATTGCAGCAAACATGATTCTGGACCTTGTTTAGTGCAGCAAACATGATTCTAGACCTTGTTTATTGCAGCAAACATGATTTTAGACCTTGTTTATTGCAGCAAACGTGATTTTAGACCTTGTTTAGTGCAGCAAACATGATTCTAGACTTTGTTTATTGCAGCAAACATGATTTTAGACCTTGTTTATTGCGGCAAACATTATTCTAGACCTTGTTTATTGCAGCAAACATGATTCTAGACCTTGTTTAGTGCAGCAAACATGATTCTAGACCTTGTTTATTGCAGCAAACATGATTTTAGACCTTGTTTATTGCAGTAAACATGATTTTAGACCTTGTTTATTGCAATAAACATGATTTTAGACCTAGTTTATTGCAGCAAACATGATTTTACACCTTGTTTAGTGCAGCAAACATGATTCTAGAGCTTGTTTATTGCAGCAAACATGATTTTAGACCTTGTTTATTGCAGCAAACGTGATTTTAGACCTTGTTTATTGCAGCAAACATGATTCTAGACCTTGTTTAGTGCAGAAAACATGATTCTAGACCTTGTTTATTGCTGCAAACGTGATTTTAGACCTTGTTTAGTGCAGCAAACATGATTCTAGACCTAGTTTATTGCAGCAAACATGATTCTAGACCTTGTTTATTGCAGCAAACGTGATTTTAGACCTTGTTTATTGCAGCAAACATGATTTTACACCTTGTTTAGTGCAGCAAACATGATTCTAGACCTTGTTTATTGCAGCAAACATGATTTTAGACCTTTTTTATTGCAGCAAACGTGATTTTAGACCTTGTTTATTGCAGCAAACATGATTTTACACCTTGTTTAGTGCAGCAAACATGATTCTAGACCTTGTTTATTGCAGCAAACATGATTTTAGACCTTGTTTATTGCAGCAAACGTGATTTTAGACCTTGTTTATTGCAGCAAACATGATTCTAGACCTTGTTTAGTGCAGAAAACATGATTCTAGACCTTGTTTATTGCAGCAAACATGATTTTAGACCTGGTTTAGTGCAGCAAACTTGATTTTAGACCTTGTTTATTGCAGCAAACATGATTCTGGACCTTGTTTATTGCGGCAAAAATGATTCTAGACCTTGTTTATTGCAGCAAACGTGATTTTAGACCTTGTTTAGTTCAGCAAACTTGATTTTAGCCCTTGTTTATTGCAGCAAACATGATTCTGGACCTTGTTTATTGCAGCAAACATGATTCTAGACCTTGTTTAGTGCAGCAAACTTGATTTTAGACCTTGTTTATTGCAGCAAACATGATTCTGGACCTTGTTTATTGCAGCAAACATGATTCTAGACCTTGTTTATTGCAGCAAACGTGATTTTAGACCTTGTTTATTGCAGCAAACATGATTCTAGACCTTGTTTAGTGCAGCAAACATGATTCTAGACCTTGTTTATTGTAGCAAACGTGATTTTAGACCTTGTTTAGTGCAGCAAACATGATTCTAGACCTAGTTTATTGCAGCAAACATGATTCTAGACCTTGTTTATTGCAGCAAACATGATTTTACACCTTGTTTAGTGCAGCAAACATGATTCTAGACCTTGTTTATTGCAGCAAACATGATTTTAGACCTTGTTTATTGCAGCAAACGTGATTTTAGACCTTGTTTAGTGCAGCAAACATGATTTTAGACCTTGTTTATTGCAGCAAACGTGATTTTAGACCTTGTTTATTGCAGCAAACATGATTCTAGACCTTGTTTAGTGCAGAAAACATGATTCTAGACCTTGTTTATTGCAGCAAACGTGATTTTAGACCTTGTTTAGTGCAGCAAACATGATTCTAGACCTAGTTTATTGCAGCAAACATGATTCTAGACCTTGTTTATTGCAGCAAACATGATTTTACACCTTGTTTAGTGCAGCAAACATGATTCTAGACCTTGTTTATTGCAGCAAACATGATTTTAGACCTTGTTTATTGCAGCAAACGTGATTTTAGACCTTGTTTATTGCAGCAAACATGATTCTAGACCTTGTTTATTGCAGCAAACATGATTCTGGACCTTGTTTATTGCAGCAAACATGATTCTAGACCTTGTTTAGTGCAGCAAACTTGATTTTAGACCTTGTTTATTGCAGCAAATATGATTCTGGACCTTGTTTATTGCAGCAAACGTGATTTTAGACCTTGTTTATTGCAATAAACATGATTTTAGACCTAGTTTATTGCAGCAAACATGATTCTAGACCTTGTTTATTGCAGCAAACGTGATTTTAGACCTTGTTTATTGCAGCAAACATGATTTTACACCTTGTTTAGTGCAGCAAACATGATTCTAGACCTTGTTTATTGCAGCAAACATGATTTTAGACCTTGTTTATTGCAGCAAACATGATTTTAGACCTTGTTTATTGCAGCAAACATGATTCTAGACCTTGTTTATTTCAGCAAACGTGATTTTATACCTTGTTTATTGCAGCAAATGTGATTTTAGACCTTGTTTATTGCAGCAAACATGATTTTACACCTTGTTTAGTGCAGCAAACATGATTCTAGACCTTGTTTATTGCAGCAAACATGATTTTAGACCTTGTTTATTGCAGCAAACATGATTTTAGACCTTGTTTATTGCAGCAAACATGATTTTAGACCTTGTTTATTGCAGCAAACATGATTCTAGACCTTGTTTAGTGCAGCAAACATGGTTTTTGACCTTGTTTATTGCAGCAAACGTGATTTTAGACCTTGTTTAGTGCAGCAAACATGATTCTTGACCTTGTTTATTGCAGCAAACATGATTTTAGACCTTGTTTATTGCAGCAAACATGATTCTAGACCTTGTTTATTGCAGCAAACATGATTTTAGACCTTGTTTATTGCAGCACACGTGATTTTAGACCTTGTTTAGTGCAGCAAACTTGATTTTAGACCTTGTTTATTGCAGCAAACATAATTCTGGACCTTGTTTATTGCAGCAAACATGATTCTAGACCTTGTTTAGTGCAGCAAACTTGATTTTAGACCTTGTTTATTGCAGCAAACATGATTTTAGACCTTGTTTAGTGCAGCAAACATGATTTTAGACCTTTTTTATTGCAGCAAACATGATTTTACACCTTGTTTATTGCAGCAAACATGATTCTAGACCTTGTTTATTGCAGGAAACATGATTTTACACCTTGTTTATTGCAGCAAACGTGATTTTAGACCTTGTTTATTGTATCAAACATGATTTTAGACCTTGTTTAGTGCAGCAAACATGATTTTAGACCTTGTTTATTGCAGCAAACATGATTCTGGACCTTGTTTAGTGCAGCAAACATGATTCTAGACCTTGTTTATTGCAGCAAACATGATTTTAGACCTTGTTTATTGCAGCAAACGTGATTTTAGACCTTGTTTAGTGCAGCAAACATGATTCTAGACTTTGTTTATTGCAGCAAACATGATTTTAGACCTTGTTTATTGCGGCAAACATTATTCTAGACCTTGTTTATTGCAGCAAACATGATTCTAGACCTTGTTTAGTGCAGCAAACATGATTCTAGACCTTGTTTATTGCAGCAAACATGATTTTAGACCTTGTTTATTGCAGTAAACATGATTTTAGACCTTGTTTATTGCAATAAACATGATTTTAGACCTAGTTTATTGCAGCAAACATGATTTTACACCTTGTTTAGTGCAGCAAACATGATTCTAGAGCTTGTTTATTGCAGCAAACATGATTTTAGACCTTGTTTATTGCAGCAAACGTGATTTTAGACCTTGTTTATTGCAGCAAACATGATTCTAGACCTTGTTTAGTGCAGAAAACATGATTCTAGACCTTGTTTATTGCTGCAAACGTGATTTTAGACCTTGTTTAGTGCAGCAAACATGATTCTAGACCTAGTTTATTGCAGCAAACATGATTCTAGACCTTGTTTATTGCAGCAAACGTGATTTTAGACCTTGTTTATTGCAGCAAACATGATTTTACACCTTGTTTAGTGCAGCAAACATGATTCTAGACCTTGTTTATTGCAGCAAACATGATTTTAGACCTTTTTTATTGCAGCAAACGTGATTTTAGACCTTGTTTATTGCAGCAAACATGATTTTACACCTTGTTTAGTGCAGCAAACATGATTCTAGACCTTGTTTATTGCAGCAAACATGATTTTAGACCTTGTTTATTGCAGCAAACGTGATTTTAGACCTTGTTTATTGCAGCAAACATGATTCTAGACCTTGTTTAGTGCAGAAAACATGATTCTAGACCTTGTTTATTGCAGCAAACATGATTTTAGACCTGGTTTAGTGCAGCAAACTTGATTTTAGACCTTGTTTATTGCAGCAAACATGATTCTGGACCTTGTTTATTGCGGCAAAAATGATTCTAGACCTTGTTTATTGCAGCAAACGTGATTTTAGACCTTGTTTAGTTCAGCAAACTTGATTTTAGCCCTTGTTTATTGCAGCAAACATGATTCTGGACCTTGTTTATTGCAGCAAACATGATTCTAGACCTTGTTTAGTGCAGCAAACTTGATTTTAGACCTTGTTTATTGCAGCAAACATGATTCTGGACCTTGTTTATTGCAGCAAACATGATTCTAGACCTTGTTTATTGCAGCAAACGTGATTTTAGACCTTGTTTATTGCAGCAAACATGATTCTAGACCTTGTTTAGTGCAGCAAACATGATTCTAGACCTTGTTTATTGTAGCAAACGTGATTTTAGACCTTGTTTAGTGCAGCAAACATGATTCTAGACCTAGTTTATTGCAGCAAACATGATTCTAGACCTTGTTTATTGCAGCAAACATGATTTTACACCTTGTTTAGTGCAGCAAACATGATTCTAGACCTTGTTTATTGCAGCAAACATGATTTTAGACCTTGTTTATTGCAGCAAACGTGATTTTAGACCTTGTTTAGTGCAGCAAACATGATTTTAGACCTTGTTTATTGCAGCAAACGTGATTTTAGACCTTGTTTATTGCAGCAAACATGATTCTAGACCTTGTTTAGTGCAGAAAACATGATTCTAGACCTTGTTTATTGCAGCAAACGTGATTTTAGACCTTGTTTAGTGCAGCAAACATGATTCTAGACCTAGTTTATTGCAGCAAACATGATTCTAGACCTTGTTTATTGCAGCAAACATGATTTTACACCTTGTTTAGTGCAGCAAACATGATTCTAGACCTTGTTTATTGCAGCAAACATGATTTTAGACCTTGTTTATTGCAGCAAACGTGATTTTAGACCTTGTTTATTGCAGCAAACATGATTCTAGACCTTGTTTATTGCAGCAAACATGATTCTGGACCTTGTTTATTGCAGCAAACATGATTCTAGACCTTGTTTAGTGCAGCAAACTTGATTTTAGACCTTGTTTATTGCAGCAAATATGATTCTGGACCTTGTTTATTGCAGCAAACGTGATTTTAGACCTTGTTTATTGCAGCAAACATGATTCTAGACCTTGTTTAGTGCAGCAAACATGATTCTAGACCTTGTTTATTGTAGCAAACGTGATTTTAGACCTTGTTTAGTGCAGCAAACATGATTCTAGACCTTGTTTAGTGCAGCAAACATGATTTTAGACCTTGTTTATTGCAGCAAACATGATTCTGGACCTTGTTTAGTGCAGCAAACATGATTCTAGACCTTGTTTATTGCAGCAAACATGATTTTAGACCTTGTTTATTGCAGCAAACGTGATTTTAGACCTTGTTTAGTGCAGCAAACATGATTTTAGACCTTGTTTATTGCAGCAAACGTGATTTTAGACCTTGTTTAGTGCAGCAAACATGATTCTAGACTTTGTTTATTGCAGCAAACATGATTTTAGACCTTGTTTATTGCAGCAAACATGATTTTACACCTTGTTTAGTGCAGCAAACATGATTCTAGACCTTGTTTATTGCAGCAAACATGATTTTAGACCTTGTTTATTGCAGCAAACGTGATTTTAGACCTTGTTTATTGCAGCAAACATGATTTTAGACCTTGTTTATTGCAGTAAACATGATTTTAGACCTTGTTTATTGCAATAAACATGATTTTAGACCTAGTTTATTGCAGCAAACATGATTCTAGACCTTGTTTATTGCAGCAAACGTGATTTTAGACCTTGTTTATTGCAGCAAACATGATTTTACACCTTGTTTAGTGCAGCAAACATGATTCTAGACCTTGTTTATTGCAGCAAACATGATTTTAGACCTTGTTTATTGCAGCAAACATGATTTTAGACCTTGTTTATTGCAGCAAACATGATTCTAGACCTTGTTTATTGCAGCAAACATGATTTTAGACCTTGTTTATTTCAGCAAACGTGATTTTAGACCTTGTTTAGTGCAGCAAACATGATTCTAGACCTTGTTTATTGCAGCAAACAAGATTTTAGACCTTGTTTATTGCAGCAAACATGATTTTAGACCTTGTTTATTGCAATAAACATGATTTTAGACCTTGTTTATTGCAGCAAATGTGATTTTAGACCTTGTTTATTGCAGCAAACATGATTTTACACCTTGTTTAGTGCAGCAAACATGATTCTAGACCTTGTTTATTGCAGCAAACATGATTCTAGACCTTGTTTATTGCAGCAAACATGATTTTACACCTTGTTTAGTGCAGCAAACATGATTTTAGACCTTGTTTATTGCAGCAAACATGATTCTAGACCTTGTTTAGTGCAGCAAACATGGTTTTTGACCTTGTTTATTGCAGCAAACGTGATTTTAGACCTTGTTTAGTGCAGCAAACATGATTCTTGACCTTGTTTATTGCAGCAAACATGATTTTAGACCTTGTTTATTGCAGCAAACATGATTCTAGACCTTGTTTATTGCAGCAAACATGATTTTAGACCTTGTTTATTGCAGCACACGTGATTTTAGACCTTGTTTAGTGCAGCAAACTTGATTTTAGACCTTGTTTATTGCAGCAAACATAATTCTGGACCTTGTTTATTGCAGCAAACATGATTCTAGACCTTGTTTGGTGCAGCAAACTTGATTTTAGACCTTGTTTATTGCAGCAAACATGATTTTACACCTTGTTTAGTGCAGCAAACATGATTCTGGACCTTGTTTATTGCAGCAAACATGATTTTAGACCTTGTTTATTGCAGCAAACATGATTTTAGACCTTGTTTATTGCAGCAAACATGATTCTAGACCGGGTTTATTGCAGCAAACATGATTTTAGACCTTGTTTATTTCAGCAAACGTGATTTTAGACCTTGTTTAGTGCAGCAAACATGATTCTAGACCTTGTTTATTGCAGCAAACAAGATTTTAGACCTTGTTTATTGCAGCAAACATGATTTTAGACCTTGTTTATTGCAATAAACATGATTTTAGACCTTGTTTATTGCAGCAAACGTGATTTTAGACCTTGTTTATTGCAGCAAACATGATTTTACACCTTGTTTAGTGCAGCAAACATGATTCTAGACCTTGTTTATTGCAGCAAACATGATTTTAGACCTTGTTTATTGCAGCAAACATGATTTTAGACCTTGTTTATTGTATCAAACATGATTTTAGACCTTGTTTATTGCAATAAACATGATTTTAGACCTTGTTTATTGCAGCAAACGTGATTTTAGACCTTGTTTATTGCAGCAAACATGATTTTAGACCTTGTTTATTGCAGCAAACATGATTTTAGACCTTGTTTATTGCAGCAAACATGATTTTAGACCTTGTTTATTGCAGTAAACATGATTTTAGACCTTGTTTATTGCAATAAACATGATTTTAGACCTAGTTTATTGCAGCAAACATGATTCTAGACCTTGTTTATTGCAGCAAACGTGATTTTAGACCTTGTTTATTGCAGCAAACATGATTTTACACCTTGTTTAGTGCAGCAAACATGATTCTAGACCTTGTTTATTGCAGCAAACATGATTTTAGACCTTGTTTATTGCAGCAAACATGATTTTAGACCTTGTTTATTGCAGCAAACATGATTCTAGACCTTGTTTATTGCAGCAAACATGATTTTAGACCTTGTTTATTTCAGCAAACGTGATTTTAGACCTTGTTTAGTGCAGCAAACATGATTCTAGACCTTGTTTATTGCAGCAAACGTGATTTTAGACCTTGTTTATTGCAGCAAACATGATTTTACACCTTGTTTAGTGCAGCAAACATGATTCTAGACCTTGTTTATTGCAGCAAACATGATTTTAGACCTTGTTTATTGTATCAAACATGATTTTAGACCTTGTTTATTGCAATAAACATGATTTTAGACCTTGTTTATTTCAGCAAACGTGATTTTAGACCTTGTTTAGTGCAGCAAACATGATTCTAGACCTTGTTTATTGCAGCAAACATGATTTTAGACCTTGTTTATTGCAGTAAACATGATTTTAGACCTTGTTTATTGCAATAAACATGATTTTAGACCTAGTTTATTGCAGCAAACATGATTCTAGACCTTGTTTATTGCAGCAAACGTGATTTTAGACCTTGTTTATTGCAGCAAACATGATTTTACACCTTGTTTAGTGCAGCAAACATGATTCTAGACCTTGTTTATTGCAGCAAACATGATTTTAGACCTTGTTTATTGCAGCAAACATGATTTTAGACCTTGTTTATTGCAGCAAACATGATTTTAGACCTTGTTTATTTCAGCAAACGTGATTTTATACCTTGTTTATTGCAGCAAATGTGATTTTAGACCTTGTTTATTGCAGCAAACATGATTTTACACCTTGTTTAGTGCAGCAAACATGATTCTAGACCTTGTTTATTGCAGCAAACATGATTTTAGACCTTGTTTATTGCAGCAAACATGATTTTAGACCTTGTTTATTGCAGCAAACATGATTTTAGACCTTGTTTATTGCAGCAAACATGATTCTAGACCTTGTTTATTGCAGCAAACATGATTTTAGACCTTGTGTATTGCAGCAAACATGATTCTAGACCTTGTTTATTGCAGCAAACATGATTTTAGACCTTGTTTATTGCAGCACACGTGATTTTAGACCTTGTTTAGTGCAGCAAACTTGATTTTAGACCTTGTTTATTGCAGCAAACATAATTCTGGACCTTGTTTATTGCAGCAAACATGATTCTAGACCTTGTTTAGTGCAGCAAACTTGATTTTAGACCTTGTTTATTGCAGCAAACATGATTTTAGACCTTGTTTAGTGCAGCAAACATGATTTTAGACCTTTTTTATTGCAGCAAACATGATTTTAGACCTTGTTTATTGCAGCAAACGTGATTTTAGACCTTGTTTATTGCAGCAAACATGATTTTACACCTTGTTTAGTGCAGCAAACATGATTCTAGACCTTGTTTATTGCAGCAAACATGATTTTAGACCTTGTTTATTGCAGCAAACATGATTTTAGACCTTGTTTATTGCAGCAAACATGATTCTAGACCTTGTTTATTGCAGCAAACATGATTTTAGACCTTGTTTATTTCAGCAAACGTGATTTTAGACCTTGTTTAGTGCAGCAAACATGATTCTAGACCTTGTTTATTGCAGCAAACGTGATTTTAGACCTTGTTTATTGCAGCAAACATGATTTTACACCTTGTTTAGTGCAGCAAACATGATTCTAGACCTTGTTTATTGCAGCAAACATGATTTTAGACCTTGTTTATTGTATCAAACATGATTTTAGACCTTGTTTATTGCAATAAACATGATTTTAGACCTTGTTTATTTCAGCAAACGTGATTTTAGACCTTGTTTAGTGCAGCAAACATGATTCTAGACCTTGTTTATTGCAGCAAACATGATTTTAGACCTTGTTTATTGCAGTAAACATGATTTTAGACCTTGTTTATTGCAATAAACATGATTTTAGACCTAGTTTATTGCAGCAAACATGATTCTAGACCTTGTTTATTGCAGCAAACGTGATTTTAGACCTTGTTTATTGCAGCAAACATGATTTTACACCTTGTTTAGTGCAGCAAACATGATTCTAGACCTTGTTTATTGCAGCAAACATGATTTTAGACCTTGTTTATTGCAGCAAACATGATTTTAGACCTTGTTTATTGCAGCAAACATGATTTTAGACCTTGTTTATTTCAGCAAACGTGATTTTATACCTTGTTTATTGCAGCAAATGTGATTTTAGACCTTGTTTATTGCAGCAAACATGATTTTACACCTTGTTTAGTGCAGCAAACATGATTCTAGACCTTGTTTATTGCAGCAAACATGATTTTAGACCTTGTTTATTGCAGCAAACATGATTTTAGACCTTGTTTATTGCAGCAAACATGATTTTAGACCTTGTTTATTGCAGCAAACATGATTCTAGACCTTGTTTATTGCAGCAAACATGATTTTAGACCTTGTGTATTGCAGCAAACATGATTCTAGACCTTGTTTATTGCAGCAAACATGATTTTAGACCTTGTTTATTGCAGCACACGTGATTTTAGACCTTGTTTAGTGCAGCAAACTTGATTTTAGACCTTGTTTATTGCAGCAAACATAATTCTGGACCTTGTTTATTGCAGCAAACATGATTCTAGACCTTGTTTAGTGCAGCAAACTTGATTTTAGACCTTGTTTATTGCAGCAAACATGATTTTAGACCTTGTTTAGTGCAGCAAACATGATTTTAGACCTTTTTTATTGCAGCAAACATGATTTTACACCTTGTTTATTGCAGCAAACATGATTCTAGACCTTGTTTATTGCAGGAAACATGATTTTACACCTTGTTTATTGCAGCAAACGTGATTTTAGACCTTGTTTATTGTATCAAACATGATTTTAGACCTTGTTTAGTGCAGCAAACATGATTTTAGACCTTGTTTATTGCAGCAAACATGATTCTGGACCTTGTTTAGTGCAGCAAACATGATTCTAGACCTTGTTTATTGCAGCAAACATGATTTTAGACCTTGTTTATTGCAGCAAACGTGATTTTAGACCTTGTTTAGTGCAGCAAACATGATTCTAGACTTTGTTTATTGCAGCAAACATGATTTTAGACCTTGTTTATTGCGGCAAACATTATTCTAGACCTTGTTTATTGCAGCAAACATGATTCTCGACCTTGTTTAGTGCAGCAAACATGATTCTAGACCTTGTTTATTGCAGCAAACATGATTTTAGACCTTGTTTATTGCAGTAAACATGATTTTAGACCTTGTTTATTGCAATAAACATGATTTTACACCTTGTTTAGTGCAGCAAACATGATTCTAGACCTTGTTTATTGCAGCAAACATGATTTTAGACCTTGTTTATTGCAGCAAACGTGATTTTAGACCTTGTTTATTGCAGCAAACATGATTCTAGACCTTGTTTAGTGCAGAAAACATGATTCTAGACCTTGTTTATTGCTGCAAACGTGATTTTAGACCTTGTTTAGTGCAGCAAACATGATTCTAGACCTTGTTTATTGCAGCAAACATGATTCTAGACCTTGTTTAGTGCAGCAAACATGATTCTAGACCTTGTTTATTGCAGCAAACGTGATTTTAGACCTTGTTTAGTGCAGCAAACATGATTCTAGACCTTGTTTATTGCAGCAAACATGATTTTAGACCTTGTTTATTGCAGCAAACGTGATTTTAGACCTTGTTTATTGCAGCAAACATGATTCTAGACCTTGTTTATTGCAGCAAACATAATTTTAGACCTTGTTTATTGCAGCAAACGTGATTTTAGACCTTGTTTAGTGCAGCAAACATGATTCTAGACTTTGTTTATTGCAGCAAACATGATTTTAGACCTTGTTTATTGCGGCAAACATTATTCTAGACCTTGTTTAGTGCAGCAAACATGATTTTAGACCTTGTTTATTGCAGCAAACATGATTCTGGACCTTGTTTAGTGCAGCAAACATGATTCTAGACCTTGTTTATTGCAGCAAACATGATTTTAGACCTTGTTTATTGCAGCAAACATGATTCTAGACCTTGTTTATTGCAGCAAACGTGATTTTAGACCTTGTTTATTGCAGCAAACATGATTCTAGACCTTGTTTATTGCAGCAAACAAGATTTTACACCTTGTTTATTGCAGCAAACATGATTCTAGACCTTGTTTATTGCATCAAACATGATTCTAGACCTTGTTTATTGCAGCAAACGTGATTTTAGACCTTGTTTATTGCAGCAAACATGATTCTAGACCTTGTTTATTGCAGCAAACATGATTCTAGACCTTGTTTAGTGCAGCAAACATGATTCTAGACCTTGTTTATTGCAGCAAACGTGATTTTAGACCTTGTTTAGTGCAGCAAACTTGATTTTAGACCTTGTTTATTGCAGCAAACGTGATTTTAGACCTTGTTTAGTGCAGCAAACTTGATTTTAGAGCTTGTTTATTGCAGCAAACATGATTCTGGACCTTGTTTATTGCAGCAAACAAGATTCTAGACCTTGTTTAGTGCAGCAAACATGATTTTAGACCTAGTTTATTCCAGCAAACATGATTCTAGACCTTGTTTAGTGCAGCAAACATGATTCTAGACCTTGTTTATTGCAGCAAAATTGATTTTAGACCTTGTTTAGTGCAGCAAACATGATTTTAGACCTTGTTTATTGCAGCAAACATGATTCTAGACCTTGATTAGTGCAGCAAACATGATTCTAGACCTTGTTTATTGCAGCAAACATGATTTTAGACCTAGTTTATTGCAGCAAACATGATTCTAGACCTTGTTTAGTGCAGCAAACATGATTCTAGACCTTGTTTATTGCAGCAAAATTGATTTTAGACCTTGTTTAGTGCAGCAAACATGATTTTAGACCTTGTTTATTGCAGCAAACATGATTTTAGACCTTGATTAGTGCAGCAAACATGATTCTAGACCTTGTTTATTGCAGCAAACGTGATTTTAGACCTTGTTTATAGCAGCAAACATGATTCTAGACCTTGTTTAGTGCAGCAAACATGATTCTAGACCTTGTTTAGTGCAGAAAACATGATTTTAGACCTTGTTTATTGCAGCAAACATGATTTTAGACCTTGTTTATAGCAGCAAACATGATTCTAGACCTTGTTTAGTGCAGCAAACATGATTTTAGACCTAGTTTATTGCAGCAAACATGATTCTAGACCTTGTTTAGTGCAGCAAACATGATTCTAGACCTTGTTTATTGCAGCAAAATTGATTTTAGACCTTGTTTAGTGCAGCAAACATGATTTTAGACCTTGTTTATTGCAGCAAACATGATTCTAGACCTTGATTAGTGCAGCAAACATGATTCTAGACCTTGTTTATTGCAGCAAACGTGATTTTAGACCTTGTTTATAGCAGCAAACATGATTCTAGACCTTGTTTAGTGCAGCAAACATGATTCTAGACCTTGTTTAGTGCAGCAAACATGATTTTAGACCTTGTTTATTGCAGCAAACATGATTCTAGACCTTGTTTAGTGCAGCAAACATGATTCTAGACCTTGTTTATTGCAGCAAACGTGATTTTAGACCTTGTTTAGTGCAGCAAACTTGATTTTAGACCTTGTTTATTGCAGCAAACATGATTCTGGACCTTGTTTATTGCAGCAAACAAGATTTTACACCTTGTTTATTGCAGCAAACATGATTCTAGACCTTGTTTATTGCATCAAACATGATTCTAGACCTTGTTTATTGCAGCAAACGTGATTTTAGACCTTGTTTATTGCAGCAAACATGATTCTAGACCTTGTTTATTGCAGCAAACATGATTCTAGACCTTGTTTAGTGCAGCAAACATGATTCTAGACCTTGTTTATTGCAGCAAACGTGATTTTAGACCTTGTTTAGTGCAGCAAACTTGATTTTAGACCTTGTTTATTGCAGCAAACATGATTCTGGACCTTGATTATTGCAGCAAACATGATTTTACACCTTGTTAATTGCAGCAAACATGATTCTAGACCTTGTTTATTGCAGCAAAGGTGATTTTAGACCTTGTTTAGTGCAGGAAACATTATTTTAGACCTTGTTTAGTGCAGCAAACATGATTCTAGACCTTGTTTATTGCAGCAAACGTGATTTTAGACCTTGTTTCGTGCAGCAAACGTGATTTTCGACCTTGTTTATTGCAGCAAACATGATTCTAGACCTTGTTTATTGCAGCAAACATGATTCTAGACCTTGTTTAGTGCAGCAAACATGATTTTAGACCTAGTTTATTGCAGCAAACATGATTCTAGACCTTGTTTAGTGCAGCAAAGGTGATTTTAGACCTTGTTTAGTGCAGGAAACATGATTTTAGACCTTGTTTATTGCAGCAAACATGATTCTAGACCTTGTTTAGTGCAGCAAATGTGATTTTAGACCTTGTTTAGTGCAGCAAACGTGATTTTAGACCTTGTTTAGTGCAGGAAACTTGATTTTAGACCTTGTTTAGTGCAGCAAACATGATTCTAGACCTTGTTTATTGCAGCAAACATGATTCTAGACCTTGATTAGTGCAGCAAACATGATTCTAGACCTTGTTTATTGCAGCAAACGTGATTTTAGACCTTGTTTATAGCAGCAAACATGATTCTAGACCTTGTTTAGTGCAGCAAACATGATTTGAGACCTTGTTTATTGCAGCAAACATGATTCTAGACCTTGTTTAGTGCAGCAAACATGATTCTAGACCTTGTTTATTGCAGCAAACGTGATTTTAGACCTTGTTTAGTGCAGCAAACTTGATTTTAGACCTTGTTTATTGCAGCAAACATGATTCTGGACCTTGTTTATTGCAGCAAACAAGATTTTACACCTTGTTTATTGCAGCAAACATGATTCTAGACCTTGTTTATTGCATCAAACATGATTCTAGACCTTGTTTATTGCAGCAAACGTGATTTTAGACCTTGTTTATTGCAGCAAACATGATTCTAGACCTTGTTTATTGCAGCAAACAAGATTTTACACCTTGTTTATTGCAGCAAACATGATTCTAGACCTTGTTTATTGCATCAAACATGATTCTAGACCTTGTTTATTGCAGCAAACGTGATTTTAGACCTTGTTTATTGCAGCAAACATGATTCTAGACCTTGTTTATTGCAGCAAACATGATTCTAGACCTTGTTTAGTGCAGCAAACATGATTCTAGACCTTGTTTATTGCAGCAAACGTGATTTTAGACCTTGTTTAGTGCAGCAAACTTGATTTTAGACCTTGTTTATTGCAGCAAACATGATTCTGGACCTTGATTATTGCAGCAAACATGATTTTACACCTTGTTAATTGCAGCAAACATGATTCTAGACCTTGTTTATTGCAGCAAAGGTGATTTTAGACCTTGTTTAGTGCAGGAAACATTATTTTAGACCTTGTTTAGTGCAGCAAACATGATTCTAGACCTTGTTTATTGCAGCAAACGTGATTTTAGACCTTGTTTAGTGCAGCAAACGTGATTTTCGACCTTGTTTATTGCAGCAAACATGATTCTAGACCTTGTTTATTGCAGCAAACATGATTCTAGACCTTGTTTAGTGCAGCAAACATGATTTTAGACCTAGTTTATTGCAGCAAACATGATTCTAGACCTTGTTTAGTGCAGCAAAGGTGATTTTAGACCTTGTTTAGTGCAGGAAACATGATTTTAGACCTTGTTTATTGCAGCAAACATGATTCTAGACCTTGTTTAGTGCAGCAAATGTGATTTTAGACCTTGTTTAGTGCAGCAAACGTGATTTTAGACCTTGTTTAGTGCAGGAAACTTGATTTTAGACCTTGTTTAGTGCAGCAAACATGATTCTAGACCTTGTTTATTGCAGCAAACATGATTCTAGACCTTGATTAGTGCAGCAAACATGATTCTAGACCTTGTTTATTGCAGCAAACGTGATTTTAGACCTTGTTTATAGCAGCAAACATGATTCTAGACCTTGTTTAGTGCAGCAAACATGATTTTAGACCTTGTTTATTGCAGCAAACATGATTCTAGACCTTGTTTAGTGCAGCAAACATGATTCTAGACCTTGTTTATTGCAGCAAACGTGATTTTAGACCTTGTTTATTGCAGCAAACATGATTCTAGACCTTGTTTAGTGCAGCAAACATGATTCTAGACCTTGTTTATTGCAGCAAACAAGATTTTACACCTTGTTTATTGCAGCAAACATGATTCTAGACCTTGTTTAGTGCAGCAAACATGATTCTAGACCTTGTTTATTGCAGCAAACGTGATTTTAGACCTTGTTTAGTGCAGCAAACTTGATTTTAGACCTTGTTTATTGCAGCAAACATGATTCTGGACCTTGTTTATTGCAGCAAACAAGATTTTACACCTTGTTTATTGCAGCAAACATGATTCTAGACCTTGTTTATTGCATCAAACATGATTCTAGACCTTGTTTATTGCAGCAAACGTGATTTTAGACCTTGTTTATTGCAGCAAACATGATTCTAGACCTTGTTTAGTGCAGCAAACATGATTCTAGACCTTGTTTATTGCAGCAAACGTGATTTTAGACCTTGTTTAGTGCAGAAAACTTGATTTTAGACCTTGTTTATTGCAGCAAACATGATTCTGGACCTTGATTATTGCAGCAAACATGATTTTACACCTTGTTAATTGCAGCAAACATGATTCTAGACCTTGTTTATTGCAGCAAACTTGATTTTAGACCTTGTTTATTGCAGCAAACATGATTCTGGACCTTGATTATTGCAGCAAACATGATTTTACACCTTGTTTATTGCAGCAAACATGATTCTAGACCTTGTTTATTGCAGCAAAGGTGATTTTAGACCTTGTTTAGTGCAGGAAACATGATTTTAGACCTTGTTTAGTGCAGCAAACATGATTCTAGACCTTGTTTATTGCAGCAAACATGATTTTAGACCTTGTTTAGTGCAGCAAACATGATTCTAGACCTTGTTTATTGCAGCAAACATGATTCTAGACCTTGTTTATTGCAGCAAACATGATTTTAGACCTTGTTTAGTGCAGCAAACTTGATTTTAGACCTTGTTTAGTGCAGCAAACATGATTCTAGACCTTGTTTATTGCAGCAAACATGATTCTAGACCTTGTTTATTGCAGCAAACATGATTTTAGACCTTGTTTATTGCAGCAAACGTGATTTTAGACCTTGTTTATTGCAGCAAACATGATTCTAGACCTTGTTTATTGCAGCAAACATGATTCTAGACCTTGTTTAGTGCAGCAAACATGATTTTAGACCTAGTTTATTGCAGCAAACATGATTCTAGACCTTGTTTAGTGCAGCAAACATGATTCTAGACCTTGTTTATTACAGCAAAATTGATTTTAGACCTTGTTTAGTGCAGCAAACATGATTTTAGACCTTGTTTATTGCAGCAAACATGATTCTAGACCTTGATTAGTGCAGCAAACATGATTCTAGACCTTTTTTATTGCAGCAAACGTGATTTTAGACCTTGTTTATAGCAGCAAACATGATTCTAGACCTTGTTTAGTGCAGCAAACATGATTCTAGACCTTGTTTAGTGCAGCAAACATGATTTTAGACCTTGTTTATTGCAGCAAACATGATTCTAGACCTTGTTTAGTGCAGCAAACATGATTCTAGACCTTGTTTATTGCAGCAAACGTGATTTTAGACCTTGTTTAGTGCAGCAAACTTGATTTTAGAGCTTGTTTATTGCAGCAAACATGATTCTGGACCTTGTTTATTGCAGCAAACACGATTTTACACCTTGTTTATTGCAGCAAACATGATTCTAGACCTTGTTTATTGCATCAAACATGATTCTAGACCTTGTTTATTGCAGCAAACGTGATTTTAGACCTTGTTTATTGCAGCAAACATGATTCTAGACCTTGTTTATTGCAGCAAACATGATTCTAGACCTTGATTAGTGCAGCAAACATGATTCTAGACCTTGTTTATTGCAGCAAACGTGATTTTAGACCTTGTTTATAGCAGCAAACATGATTCTAGACCTTGTTTAGTGCAGCAAACATGATTCTAGACCTTGTTTAGTGCAGCAAACATGATTTTAGACCTTGTTTATTGCAGCAAACATGATTCTAGACCTTGTTTAGTGCAGCAAACATGATTCTAGACCTTGTTTATTGCAGCAAACGTGATTTTAGACCTTGTTTAGTGCAGCAAACTTGATTTTAGACCTTGTTTATTGCAGCAAACATGATTCTGGACCTTGTTTATTGCAGCAAACAAGATTTTACACCTTGTTTATTGCAGCAAACATGATTCTAGACCTTGTTTATTGCATCAAACATGATTCTAGACCTTGTTTATTGCAGCAAACGTGATTTTAGACCTTGTTTATTGCAGCAAACATGATTCTAGACCTTGTTTATTGCAGCAAAGGTGATTTTAGACCTTGTTTAGTGCAGGAAACATGATTTTAGACCTTGTTTAGTGCAGCAAACATGATTCTAGACCTTGTTTATTGCAGCAAACATGATTTTAGACCTTGTTTAGTGCAGCAAACATGATTCTAGACCTTGTTTATTGCAGCAAACATGATTCTAGACCTTGTTTATTGCAGCAAACGTGATTTTAGACCTTGTTTAGTGCAGCAAACATGATTTTAGACCTTGTTTATTGCAGCAAACATGATTCTAGACCTTGTTTAGTGCAGCAAACATGATTCTAGACCTTGTTTATTGCAGCAAAATTGATTTTAGACCTTGTTTAGTGCAGCAAACATGATTTTAGACCTTGTTTATTGCAGCAAACATGATTCTAGACCTTGATTAGTGCAGCAAACATGATTCTAGACCTTGTTTATTGCAGCAAACGTGATTTTAGACCTTGTTTATAGCAGCAAACATGATTCTAGACCTTGTTTAGTGCAGCAAACATGATTCTAGACCTTGTTTAGTGCAGCAAACATGATTTTAGACCTTGTTTATTGCAGCAAACATGATTCTAGACCTTGTTTAGTGCAGCAAACATGATTCTAGACCTTGTTTATTGCAGCAAACGTGATTTTAGACCTTGTTTAGTGCAGCAAACTTGATTTTAGACCTTGTTTAGTGCAGCAAACATGATTCTGGACCTTGTTTATTGCAGCAAACAAGATTTTACACCTTGTTTATTGCAGCAAACATGATTCTAGACCTTGTTTATTGCAGCAAACATGATTCTAGACCTTGTTTATTGCAGCAAACATGATTCTAGACCTTGTTTATTGCAGCAAAGGTGATTTTAGACCTTGTTTAGTGCAGGAAACATGATTTTAGACCTTGTTTAGTGCAGCAAACATGATTCTAGACCTTGTTTATTGCAGCAAACATGATTTTAGACCTTGTTTAGTGCAGCAAACATGATTCTAGACCTTGTTTATTGCAGCAAACATGATTCTAGACCTTGTTTATTGCAGCAAACATGATTTTAGACCTTGTTTAGTGCAGCAAACTTGATTTTAGACCTTGTTTAGTGCAGCAAAAATTATTCTAGACCTTGTTTATTGCAGCAAACATGATTCTAGACCTTGTTTATTGCAGCAAACATGATTATAGAACTTGTTTAGTGCAGCAAACATGATTTTAGACCTAGTTTATTGCAGCAAACATGATTCTAGACCTTGTTTAGTGCAGCAAACATGATTTTAGACCTTGTTTATTGCAGCAAACATGATTCTAGACCTTGTTTAGTGCAGCAAACATGATTCTAGACCTTGTTTATTGCAGCAAACAAGATTTTACACCTTGTTTATTGCAGCAAACATGATTCTAGACCTTGTTTATTGCATCAAACATGATTCTAGACCTTGTTTATTGCAGCAAACGTGATTTTAGACCTTGTTTATTGCAGCAAACATGATTCTAGACCTTGATTAGTGCAGCAAACATGATTCTAGACCTTGTTTATTGCAGCAAACGTGATTTTAGACCTTGTTTATTGCAGCAAACATGATTCTAGACCTTGTTTAGTGCAGCAAACATGATTCTAGACCTTGTTTATTGCAGCAAACGTGATTTTAGACCTTGTTTAGTGCAGCAAACTTGATTTTAGACCTTGTTTATTGCAGCAAACATGATTCTGGACCTTGATTATTGCAGCAAACATGATTTTACACCTTGTTAATTGCAGCAAACATGATTCTAGACCTTGTTTATTGCAGCAAAGGTGATTTTAGACCTTGTTTAGTGCAGGAAACATTATTTTAGACCTTGTTTAGTGCAGCAAACATGATTCTAGACCTTGTTTATTGCAGCAAACGTGATTTTAGACCTTGTTTAGTGCAGCAAACGTGATTTTCGACCTTGTTTATTGCAGCAAACATGATTCTAGACCTTGTTTATTGCAGCAAACATGATTCTAGACCTTGTTTAGTGCAGCAAACATGATTTTAGACCTAGTTTATTGCAGCAAACATGATTCTAGACCTTGTTTATTGCAGCAAACGTGATTTTAGACCTTGTTTAGTGCAGCAAACATGATTTTAGACCTTGTTTATTGCAGCAAACATGATTCTAGACCTTGTTTAGTGCAGCAAAGGTGATTTTAGACCTTGTTTAGTGCAGGAAACATGATTCTAGACCTTGTTTATTGCAGCAAACGTGATTTTAGACCTTGTTTATTGCAATAAACATGATTTTGGACCTAGTTTATTGCAGCAAACATGATTCTAGACCTTGTTTATTGCAGCAAACGTGATTTTAGACCTTGTTTATTGCAGCAAACATGATTCTAGACCTTGTTTAGTGCAGCAAACATGATTTTAGACCTAGTTTATTGCAGCAAACATGATTCTAGACCGTGTTTATTGCAGCAAACGTGATTTTACACCTTGTTTATTGCAGCAAACATGATTCTAGACCTTGTTTATTGCAGCAAAGGTGATTTTAGACCTTGTTTAGTGCAGGAAACATGCTTTTAGACCTTGTTTAGTGCAGCAAACATGATTCTAGACCTTGTTTATTGCAGCAAACATGATTTTAGACCTTGTTTAGTGCAGCAAACATGATTCTAGACCTTGTTTATTGCAGCAAACATGATTCTAGACCTTGTTTATTGCAGCAAACATGATTTTAGACCTTGTTTATTGCAGCAAACATGATTCTAGACCTTGTTTAGTGCAGCAAACATGATTTTAGACCTAGTTTATTGCAGCAAACATGATTCTAGACCTTGTTTATTGCAGCAAACGTGATTTTAGACCTTGTTTAGTGCAGCAAACATGATTTTAGACCTTGTTTATTGCAGCAAACATGATTCTAGACCTTGTTTAGTGCAGCAAACATGATTCTAGACCTTGTTTATTGCAGCAAAATTGATTTTAGACCTTGTTTAGTGCAGCAAACATGATTTTAGACCTTGTTTATTGCAGCAAACGTGATTCTAGACCTTGATTAGTGCAGCAAACATGATTCTAGACCTTGTTTATTGCAGCAAACGTGATTTTAGACCTTGTTTATAGCAGCAAACATGATTCTAGACCTTGTTTAGTGCAGCAAACATGATTCTAGACCTTGTTTAGTGCAGCAAACATGATTTTAGACCTTGTTTATTGCAGCAAACATGATTCTAGACCTTGTTTAGTGCAGCAAACATGATTCTAGACCTTGTTTATTGCAGCAAACGTGATTTTAGACCTTGTTTAGTGCAGCAAACTATATTCTAGACCTTGTTTATTGCAGCAAACATGATTCTGGACCTTGTTTATTGCAGCAAACAAGATTTTACACCTTGTTTATTGCAGCAAACATGATTCTAGACCTTGTTTATTGCAGCAAACATGATTCTAGACCTTGTTTATTGCAGCAAACATGATTCTAGACCTTGTTTATTGCAGCAAACGTGATTTTAGACCTTGTTTATTGCAATAAACATGATTTTAGACCTAGTTTATTGCAGCAAACATGATTCTAGACCTTGTTTATTGCAGCAAACGTGATTTTAGACCTTGTTTATTGCAGCAAACATGATTCTAGACCTTGTTTAGTGCAGCAAACATGATTTTAGACCTAGTTTATTGCAGCAAACATGATTTTAGACCTTGTTTATTGCAGCAAACGTGATTTTAGACCTTGTTTAGTGCAGCAAACATGATTTTAGACCTTGTTTATTGCAGCAAACATGATTCTAGACCTTGTTTAGTGCAGCAAACATGATTCTAGACCTTGTTTATTGCAGCAAACGTGATTTTAGACCTTGTTTAGTGCAGCAAACTTGATTTTAGACCTTGTTTATTGCAGCAAACATGATTCTGGACCTTGATTATTGCAGCAAACGTGATTTTACACCTTGTTTATTGCAGCAAACATGATTCTAGACCTTGTTTATTGCAGCAAAGGTGATTTTAGACCTTGTTTAGTGCAGGAAACATGATTCTAGACCTTGTTTATTGCAGCAAACATGATTTTAGACCTTGTTTAGTGCAGCAAACATGATTCTAGACCTTGTTTATTGCAGCAAACATGATTCTAGACCTTGTTTATTGCAGCAAACGTGATTTTAGACCTTGTTTAGTGCAGCAAACATGATTTTAGACCTTGTTTATTGCAGCAAACATGATTCTAGACCTTGTTTAGTGCAGCAAACATGATTCTAGACCTTGTTTATTGCAGCAAAATTGATTTTAGACCTTGTTTAGTGCAGCAAACATGATTTTAGACCTTGTTTATTGCAGCAAACATGATTCTAGACCTTGATTAGTGCAGCAAACATGATTCTAGACCTTGTTTATTGCAGCAAACGTGATTTTAGACCTTGTTTATAGCAGCAAACATGATTCTAGACCTTGTTTAGTGCAGCAAACATGATTCTAGACCTTGTTTAGTGCAGCAAACATGATTTTAGACCTTGTTTATTGCAGCAAACATGATTCTAGACCTTGTTTAGTGCAGCAAACATGATTCTAGACCTTGTTTATTGCAGCAAACATGATTCTAGACCTTGTTTAGTGCAGCAAACATGATTCTAGACCTTGTTTATTGCAGCAAACTTGATTTTAGACCTTGTTTAGTGCAGCAAACATGATTCTGGACCTTGTTTATTGCAGCAAACAAGATTTTACACCTTGTTTATTGCAGCAAACATGATTCTAGACCTTGTTTATTGCAGCAAACATGATTCTAGACCTTGTTTATTGCAGCAAACATGATTCTAGACCTTGTTTATTGCAGCAAAGGTGATTTTAGACCTTGTTTAGTGCAGGAAACATGATTTTAGACCTTGTTTAGTGCAGCAAACATGATTCTAGACCTTGTTTATTGCAGCAAACATGATTTTAGACCTTGTTTAGTGCAGCAAACATGATTCTAGACCTTGTTTATTGCAGCAAACATGATTCTAGACCTTGTTTATTGCAGCAAACATGATTGTAGACCTTGTTTAGTGCAGCAAACTTGATTTTAGACCTTGTTTAGTGCAGCAAAAATTATTCTAGACCTTGTTTATTGCAGCAAACGTGATTTTAGACCTTGTTTATTGCAGCAAACATGATTCTAGACCTTGTTTATTGCAGCAAACATGATTATAGAACTTGTTTAGTGCAGCAAACATGATTTTAGACCTAGTTTATTGCAGCAAACATGATTCTAGACCTTGTTTAGTGCAGCAAACATGATTTTAGACCTTGTTTATTGTAGCAAACATGATTCTAGACCTTGTTTAGTGCAGCAAACATGATTCTAGACCTTGTTTATTGCAGCAAACGTGATTTTAGACCTTGTTTAGTGCAGCAAACTTGATTTTAGACCTTGTTTATTGCAGCAAACATGATTCTGGACCTTGTTTATTGCAGCAAACAAGATTTTACACCTTGTTTATTGCAGCAAACGTGATTCTAGACCTTGTTTATTGCATCAAACATGATTCTAGACCTTGTTTATTGCAGCAAACGTGATTTTAGACCTTGTTTATTGCAGCAAACATGATTCTAGACCTTGATTAGTGCAGCAAACATTATTCTAGACCTTGTTTATTGCAGCAAACGTGATTTTAGACCTTGTTTATTGCAGCAAACATGATTCTAGACCTTGTTTAGTGCAGCAAACATGATTCTAGACCTTGTTTATTGCAGCAAACGTGATTTTAGACCTTGTTTAGTGCAGCAAACTTGATTTTAGACCTTGTTTATTGCAGCAAACATGATTCTGGACCTTGATTATTGCAGCAAACATGATTTTACACCTTGTTAATTGCAGCAAACATGATTCTAGACCTTGTTTATTGCAGCAAAGGTGATTTTAGACCTTGTTTAGTGCAGGAAACATTATTTTTGACCTTGTTTAGTGCAGCAAACATGATTCTAGACCTTGTTTATTGCAGCAAACATGATTCTAGACCTTGTTTATTGCAGCAAACGTGATTTTAGACCTTGTTTAGTGCAGCAAACGTGATTTTCGACCTTGTTTATTGCAGCAAACATGATTCTAGACCTTGTTTATTGCAGCAAACATGATTCTAGACCTTGTTTAGTGCAGCAAACATGATTTTAGACCTAGTTTATTGCAGCAAACATGATTCTAGACCTTGTTTATTGCAGCAAACGTGATTTTAGACCTTGTTTAGTGCAGCAAACATGATTTTAGACCTTGTTTATTGCAGCAAACATGATTCTAGACCTTGTTTATTGCAGCAAACATGATTCTAGACCTTGTTTAGTGCAGCAAACATGATTTTAGACCTAGTTTATTGCAGCAAACATGATTCTAGACCTTGTTTATTGCAGCAAACGTGATTTTAGACCTTGTTTAGTGCAGCAAACATGATTTTAGACCTTGTTTATTGCAGCAAACATGATTCTAGACCTTGTTTAGTGCAGCAAAGGTGATTTTAGACCTTGTTTAGTGCAGGAAACATGATTTTAGACCTTGTTTATTGCAGGAAACTTGATTTTAGACCTTGTTTAGTGCAGCAAACATGATTCTAGACCTTGTTTATTGCAGCAAACGTGATTTTAGACCTTGTTTATTGCAGCAAACGTGATTTTAGACCTTGTTTATTGCAGCAAACATGATTCTAGACCTTGTTTAGTGCAGCAAACATGATTTTAGACCTAGTTTATTGCAGCAAACATGATTCTAGACCTTGTTTATTGCAGCAAACGTGATTTTACACCTTGTTTATTGCAGCAAACATGATTCTAGACCTTGTTTATTGCAGCAAAGGTGATTTTAGACCTTGTTTAGTGCAGGAAACATGATTTTAGACCTTGTTTAGTGCAGCAAACATGATTCTAGACCTTGTTTAGTGCAGGAAACATGATTTTAGACCTTGTTTATTGCAGGAAACTTGATTTTAGACCTTGTTTAGTGCAGCAAACATGATTCTAGACCTTGTTTATTGCAGCAAACGTGATTTTAGACCTTGTTTATTGCAGCAAACGTGATTTTAGACCTTGTTTATTGCAGCAAACATGATTCTAGACCTTGTTTAGTGCAGCAAACATGATTTTAGACCTAGTTTATTGCAGCAAACATGATTCTAGACCTTGTTTATTGCAGCAAACGTGATTTTACACCTTGTTTATTGCAGCAAACATGATTCTAGACCTTGTTTATTGCAGCAAAGGTGATTTTAGACCTTGTTTAGTGCAGGAAACATGATTTTAGACCTTGTTTAGTGCAGCAAACATGATTCTAGACCTTGTTTATTGCAGCAAACATGATTTTAGACCTTGTTTAGTGCAGCAAACATGATTCTAGACCTTGTTTATTGCAGCAAACATGATTCTAGACCTTGTTTATTGCAGCAAACATGATTTTAGACCTTGTTTAGTGCAGCAAACTTGATTTTAGACCTTGTTTAGTGCAGCAAACATTATTCTAGACCTTGTTTATTGCAGCAAACGTGATTTTAGACCTTGTTTATTGCAGCAAACATGATTCTAGACCTTGTTTATTGCAGCAAACATGATTCTAGACCTTGTTTAGTGCAGCAAACATGATTTTAGACCTAGTTTATTGCAGCAAACATGATTCTAGACCTTGTTTATTGCAGCAAACGTGATTTTAGACCTTGTTTAGTGCAGCAAACATGATTTTAGACCTTGTTTATTGCAGCAAACATGATTCTAGACCTTGTTTATTGCAGCAAACATGATTCTAGACCTTGTTTATTGCAGCAAACGTGATTTTAGACCTTGTTTATAGCAGCAAACATGATTCTAGACCTTGTTTAGTGCAGCAAACATGATTCTAGACCTTGTTTAGTGCAGCAAACATGATTTTAGACCTTGTTTATTGCAGCAAACATGATTCTAGACCTTGTTTAGTGCAGCAAACATGATTCTAGACCTTGTTTAGTGCAGCAAACATGACTCTAGACCTTGTTTATTGCAGCAAACATGATTTTAGACCTTGTTTAGTGCAGCAAACTTGATTTTAGACCTTGTTTAGTGCAGCAAACATTATTCTAGACCTTGTTTATTGCAGCAAACGTGATTTTAGACCTTGTTTATTGCAGCAAACATGATTCTAGACCTTGTTTATTGCAGCAAACATGATTCTAGACCTTGTTTATTGCAGCAAACGTGATTTTAGACCTTGTTTATAGCAGCAAACATGATTCTAGACCTTGTTTAGTGCAGCAAACATGATTCTAGACCTTGTTTAGTGCAGCAAACATGATTTTAGACCTTGTTTATTGCAGCAAACATGATTCTAGACCTTGTTTAGTGCAGCAAACATGATTCTAGACCTTGTTTATTGCAGCAAACGTGATTTTAGACCTTGTTTAGTGCAGCAAACTATATTCTAGACCTTGTTTATTGCAGCAAACATGATTCTGGACCTTGTTTATTGCAGCAAACAAGATTTTACACCTTGTTTATTGCAGCAAACATGATTCTAGACCTTGTTTATTGCAGCAAACATGATTCTAGACCTTGTTTATTGCAGCAAACATGATTCTAGACCTTGTTTATTGCAGCAAAGGTGATTTTAGACCTTGTTTAGTGCAGGAAACATGATTTTAGACCTTGTTTAGTGCAGCAAACATGATTCTAGACCTTGTTTATTGCAGCAAACATGATTTTAGACCTTGTTTAGTGCAGCAAACATGATTCTAGACCTTGTTTATTGCAGCAAACATGATTCTAGACCTTGTTTATTGCAGCAAACATGATTTTAGACCTTGTTTAGTGCAGCAAACTTGATTTTAGACCTTGTTTAGTGCAGCAAACATTATTCTAGACCTTGTTTATTGCAGCAAACGTGATTTTAGACCTTGTTTATTGCAGCAAACATGATTCTAGACCTTGTTTATTGCAGCAAACATGATTCTAGACCTTGTTTAGTGCAGCAAACATGATTTTAGACCTAGTTTATTGCAGCAAACATGATTCTAGACCTTGTTTATTGCAGCAAACGTAATTTTAGACCTTGTTTAGTGCAGCAAACTTGATTTTAGACCTTGTTTATTGCAGCAAACATGATTCTGGACGTTGTTTAGTGCAGCAAACAAGATTTTACACCTTGTTTATTGCAGCAAACATGATTCTAGACCTTGTTTATTGCAGCAAACATGATTCTAGACCTTGTTTAGTGCAGCAAACATGATTTTAGACCTTGTTTATTGCAGAAAACATGATTCTAGACCTTGTTTATTGCAGCAAACATGATTCTAGACCTTGTTTAGTGCAGCAAACATGATTTTAGACCTAGTTTATTGCAGCAAACATGATTCTAGACCTTGTTTATTGCAGCAAACGTGATTTTAGACCTTGTTTAGTGCAGCAAACATGATTTTAGACCTTGTTTATTGCAGCAAACATGATTCTAGACCTTGTTTAGTGCAGCAAACATGATTCTAGACCTTGTTTATTGCAGCAAACGTGATTTTAGACCTTGTTTAGTGCAGCAAACATGATTTTAGACCTTGTTTATTGCAGCAAGCATGATTCTAGACCTTGATTAGTGCAGCAAACATGATTCTAGACCTTGTTTATTGCAGCAAACGTGATTTTAGACCTTGTTTATAGCAGCAAACATGATTCTAGACCTTGTTTAGTGCAGCAAACATGATTTTAGACCTAGTTTATTGCAGCAAACATGATTCTAGACCTTGTTTATTGCAGCAAACATGATTCTAGACCTTGTTTATTGCAGCAAACGTGATTTTAGACCTTGTTTAGTGCAGCAAACATGATTGTAGACCTTGTTTAGTGCAGCAAACATGATTTTAGACCTTGTTTATTGCAGCAAACATGATTCTAGACCTTGTTTAGTGCAGCAAACATGATTCTAGACCTTGTTTATTGCAGCAAACGTGATTTTAGACCTTGTTTAGTGCAGCAAACTTGATTTTAGACCTTGTTTATTGCAGCAAACATGATTCTGGACCTTGTTTATTGCAGCAAACATGATTTTACACCTTGTTTATTGCAGCAAACATGATTATAGACCTTGTTTATTGCAGCAAACATGATTCTAGACCTTGTTTATTGCAGCAAACATGATTCTAGACCTTGTTTAATGCAGCAAACATGATTTTAGACCTTGTTTATTGCAGCAAACATGATTCTGGACCTTGTTTATTGCAGCAAACATGATTTTACACCTTGTTTATTGCAGAAAACATGATTCTAGACCTTGTTTATTGCAGCAAATGTGATTTTAGACCTTGTTTAGTGCAGGAAACATGATTTTAGACCTTGTTTATTGCAGCAAACCTGATTCTAGACCTTGTTTATTGCAGCAAACATGATTCTAGACCTTGTTTAATGCAGCAAACATGATTGTAGACCTTGTTTAGTGCAGCAAACATGATTTTAGACCTTGTTTATTGCAGCAAACATGATTCTAGACCTTGTTTAGTGCAGCAAACATGATTCTAGACCTTGTTTATTGCAGCAAACGTGATTTTAGACCTTGTTTAGTGCAGCAAACTTGATTTTAGACCTTGTTTATTGCAGCAAACATGATTCTGGACCTTGTTTATTGCAGCAAACATGATTTTACACCTTGTTTATTGCAGCAAACATGATTATAGACCTTGTTTATTGCAGCAAACATGATTCTAGACCTTGTTTATTGCAGCAAACATGATTCTAGACCTTGTTTAATGCAGCAAACATGATTTTAGACCTTGTTTATTGCAGCAAACATGATTCTGGACCTTGTTTATTGCAGCAAACATGATTTTACACCTTGTTTATTGCAGAAAACATGATTCTAGACCTTGTTTATTGCAGCAAACGTGATTTTAGACCTTGTTTAGTGCAGCAAACATGATTCTAGACCTTGTTTAGTGCAGCAAACATGATTCTAGACCTTGTTTAGTGCAGCAAACATGATTTTAGACCTTGTTTATTGCAGCAAACATGATTCTAGACCTTGTTTAGTGCAGCAAACATGATTTTAGACCTAGTTCATTGCAGCAAACATGATTCTAGACCTTGTTTATTGCAGCAAACATGATTCTAGACCTTGTTTAGTGCAGCAAACATGATTTTAGACCTTGTTTATTGCAGCAAACATGATTCTGGACCTTGTTTATTGCAGCAAACATGATTTTACACCTTGTTTATTGCAGCAAACATGATTCTAGACCTTGTTTATTGCAGCAAAGGTGATTTTAGACCTTGTTTAGTGCAGGAAACATGATTTTAGACCTTGTTTATTGCAGCAAACATGATTCTAGACCTTGTTTAGTGCAGCAAACGTGATTTTAGACCTTGTTTAGTGCAGCAAACATGATTCTAGACCTTGTTTAATGCAGCAAACATGATTTTAGACCTTGTTTATTGCAGCAAACATGATTCTAGACCTTGTTTAGTGCAGCAAACGTGATTTTAGACCTTGTTTAGTGCAGCAAACTTCATTTTAGACCTTGTTTATTGCAATAAACATGATTTTAGACCTTGTTTAGTGCAGCAAACATGATTTTAGACCTTGTTTATTGCAGCAAACATGATTCTAGACCTTGTTTAGTGCAGCAAACATGATTTTAGACCTAGTTTATTGCAGCAAACATGATTCTAGACCTTGTTTATTGCAGCAAACGTGATTTTAGACCTTGTTTAGTGCAGCAAACATGATTCTAGACCTTGTTTAGTGCAGCAAACATGATTCTAGACCTTGTTTAGTGCAGCAAACATGATTTTAGACCTTGTTTATTGCAGCAAACATGATTCTAGACCTTGTTTAGTGCAGCAAACATGATTTTAGACCTAGTTCATTGCAGCAAACATGATTCTAGACCTTGTTTATTGCAGCAAACATGATTCTAGACCTTGTTTAGTGCAGCAAACATGATTTTAGACCTTGTTTATTGCAGCAAACATGATTCTGGACCTTGTTTATTGCAGCAAACATGATTTTACACCTTGTTTATTGCAGCAAACATGATTCTAGACCTTGTTTATTGCAGCAAAGGTGATTTTAGACCTTGTTTAGTGCAGGAAACATGATTTTAGACCTTGTTTATTGCAGCAAACATGATTCTAGACCTTGTTTAGTGCAGCAAACGTGATTTTAGACCTTGTTTAGTGCAGCAAACGTGATTTTAGACCTTGTTTAGTGCAGCAAACATGATTCTAGACCTTGTTTAGTGCAGCAAACATGATTCTAGACCTTGTTTAGTGCAGCAAACATGATTTTAGACCTTGTTTATTGCAGCAAACATGATTCTAGACCTTGTTTAGTGCAGCAAACATGATTTTAGACCTAGTTCATTGCAGCAAACATGATTCTAGACCTTGTTTATTGCAGCAAACATGATTCTAGACCTTGTTTAGTGCAGCAAACATGATTTTAGACCTTGTTTATTGCAGCAAACATGATTCTGGACCTTGTTTATTGCAGCAAACATGATTTTACACCTTGTTTATTGCAGCAAACATGATTCTAGACCTTGTTTATTGCAGCAAAGGTGATTTTAGACCTTGTTTAGTGCAGGAAACATGATTTTAGACCTTGTTTATTGCAGCAAACATGATTCTAGACCTTGTTTAGTGCAGCAAACGTGATTTTAGACCTTGTTTAGTGCAGCAAACATGATTCTAGACCTTGTTTAATGCAGCAAACATGATTTTAGACCTTGTTTATTGCAGCAAACATGATTCTAGACCTTGTTTAGTGCAGCAAACGTGATTTTAGACCTTGTTTAGTGCAGCAAACTTCATTTTAGACCTTGTTTATTGCAATAAACATGATTTTAGACCTTGTTTAGTGCAGCAAACATGATTTTAGACCTTGTTTATTGCAGCAAACATGATTCTAGACCTTGTTTAGTGCAGCAAACATGATTTTAGACCTAGTTTATTGCAGCAAACATGATTCTAGACCTTGTTTATTGCAGCAAACGTGATTTTAGACCTTGTTTAGTGCAGCAAACATGATTCTAGACCTTGTTTAGTGCAGCAAACATGATTCTAGACCTTGTTTAGTGCAGCAAACATGATTTTAGACCTTGTTTATTGCAGCAAACATGATTCTAGACCTTGTTTAGTGCAGCAAACATGATTTTAGACCTAGTTTATTGCAGCAAACATGATTCTAGACCTTGTTTATTGCAGCAAACGTGATTTTAGACCTTGTTTAGTGCAGCAAACATGATTCTAGACCTTGTTTATTGCAGCAAACATGATTCTAGACCTTGTTTAGTGCAGCAAACATGATTTTAGACCTTGTTTATTGCAGCAAACATGATTCTGGACCTTGTTTATTGCAGCAAACATGATTTTACACCTTGTTTATTGCAGCAAACATGATTCTAGACCTTGTTTATTGCAGCAAAGGTGATTTTAGACCTTGTTTAGTGCAGGAAACATGATTTTAGACCTTGTTTATTGCAGCAAACATGATTCTAGACCTTGTTTAGTGCAGCAAACGTGATTTTAGACCTTGTTTATTGCAGCAAACATGATTCTAGACCTTGTTTAGTGCAGCAAACATGATTTTAGACCTAGTTTATTGCAGCAAACATGATTCTAGACCTTGTTTATTGCAGCAAACGTGATTTTAGACCTTGTTTAGTGCAGCAAACATGATTTTAGACCTTTTTTATTGCAGCAAACATGATTCTAGACCTTGTTTAGTGCAGCAAACATGATTCTAGACCTTTTTTATTGCAGCAAACGTGATTTTAGACCTTGTTTATTGCAGCAAACATGATTCTAGACCTTGTTTAGTGCAGCAAACATGATTCTAGACCTTGTTTATTGCAGCAAACGTGATTTTAGACCTTGTTTATTGCAGCAAACATGATTCTAGACCTTGTTTATTGCAGCAAACATGATTCTAGACCTTGTTTAGTGCAGCAAACATGATTTTAGACCTAGTTTATTGCAGCAAACATGATTCTAGACCTTGTTTAGTGCAGCAAACATGATTCTAGACCTTGTTTCTTGCAGCAAACGTGATTTTAGACCTTGTTTATTGCAGCAAACATGATTCTAGACCTTGTTTATTGCAGCAAACATGATTCTAGACCTTGTTTAGTGCAGCAAACATGATTTTAGACCTAGTTTATTGCAGCAAACATGATTCTAGACCTTGTTTATTGCAGCAAACGTGATTTTAGACCTTGTTTAGTGCAGCAAACATGATTTTAGACCTTGTTTATTGCAGCAAACATGATTCTAGACCTTATTTAGTGCAGCAAACATGATTCTAGACCTTGTTTATTGCAGCAAACGTGATTTTAGACCTTGTTTAGTGCAGCAAACATGATTTTAGACCTAGTTTATTGCAGCAAACATGATTCTAGACCTTGATTAGTGCAGCAAACATGATTCTAGACCTTGTTTAGTGCAGCAAACGTGATTTTAGACCTTGTTTAGTGCAGCAAACGTGATTTTAGACCTTGTTTAGTGCAGGAAACATGATTTTAGACCTTGTTTAGTGCAGCAAACATGATTCTAGACCTTGTTTATTGCAGCAAACTTGATTTTAGACCTTGTTTATTGCAGCAAACATGATTCTAGACCTTGTTTAGTGCAGCAAACATGATTTTACACCTAGTTTATTGCAGCAAACATGATTCTAGACCTTGTTTATTGCAGCAAACGTGATTTTAGACCTTGTTTAGTGCAGCAAACATGATTTTAGACCTTTTTTATTGCAGCAAACATGATTCTAGACCTTGTTTAGTGCAGCAAACATGATTCTAGACCTTGTTTATTGCAGCAAACGTGATTTTAGACCTTGTTTAGTGCAGCAAACTTGATTTTAGACCTTGTTTATTGCAGCAAACATGATTCTAGACCTTGTTTAGTGCAGCAAACATGATTCTAGACCTTGTTTATTGCAGCAAACGTGATTTTAGACCTTGTTTATTGCAGCAAACATGATTCTAGACCTTGTTTATTGCAGCAAACATGATTCTAGACCTTGTTTAGTGCAGCAAACATGATTTTAGACCTAGTTTATTGCAGCAAACATGATTCTAGACCTTGTTTAGTGCAGCAAACATGATTCTAGACCTTGTTTCTTGCAGCAAACGTGATTTTAGACCTTGTTTATTGCAGCAAACATGATTCTAGACCTTGTTTAGTGCAGCAAACATGATTTTAGACCTAGTTTATTGCAGCAAACATGATTCTAGACATTGTTTATTGCAGCAAACGTGATTTTAGACCTTGTTTAGTGCAGCAAACATGATTTTAGACCTTGTTTATTGCAGCAAACATGATTCTAGACCTTGTTTAGTGCAGCAAACATGATTCTAGACCTTGTTTATTGCAGCAAACGTGATTTTAGACCTTGTTTAGTGCAGCAAACATGATTTTAGACCTAGTTTATTGCAGCAAACATGATTCTAGACCTTGATTAGTGCAGCAAACATGATTCTAGACCTTGTTTATTGCAGCAAACGTGATTTTAGACCTTGTTTAGTGCAGCAAACATGACTCTAGACCTTGTTTAGTGCAGCAAACATGATTTTAGACCTTGTTTATTGCAGCAAACATGATTCTAGACCTTGTTTAGTGCAGCAAACGTGATTTTAGACCTTGTTTAGTGCAGCAAACGTGATTTTAGACCTTGTTTAGTGCAGGAAACATGATTTTAGACCTTGTTTAGTGCAGCAAACATGATTCTAGACCTTGTTTATTGCAGCAAACTTGATTTTAGACCTTGTTTATTGCAGCAAACATGATTCTAGACCTTGTTTAGTGCAGCAAACATGATTTTAGACCTAGTTTATTGCAGCAAACATGATTCTAGACCTTGTTTATTGCAGCAAACGTGATTTTAGACCTTGTTTAGTGCAGCAAACATGATTTTAGACCTTTTTTATTGCAGCAAACATGATTCTAGACCTTGTTTAGTGCAGCAAACATGATTCTAGACCTTGTTTATTGCAGCAAACGTGATTTTAGACCTTGTTTAGTGCAGCAAACTTGATTTTAGACCTTGTTTATTGCAGCAAACATGATTCTAGACCTTGTTTAGTGCAGCAAACATGATTCTAGACCTTGTTTATTGCAGCAAACGTGATTTTAGACCTTGTTTATTGCAGCAAACATGATTCTAGACCTTGTTTATTGCAGCAAACATGATTCTAGACCTTGTTTAGTGCAGCAAACATGATTTTAGACCTAGTTTATTGCAGCAAACATGATTCTAGACCTTGTTTAGTGCAGCAAACATGATTCTAGACCTTGTTTCTTGCAGCAAACGTGATTTTAGACCTTGTTTATTGCAGCAAACATGATTCTAGACCTTGTTTATTGCAGCAAACATGATTCTAGACCTTGTTTAGTGCAGCAAACATGATTTTAGACCTAGTTTATTGCAGCAAACATGATTCTAGACATTGTTTATTGCAGCAAACGTGATTTTAGACCTTGTTTAGTGCAGCAAACATGATTTTAGACCTTGTTTATTGCAGCAAACATGATTCTAGACCTTATTTAGTGCAGCAAACATGATTCTAGACCTTGTTTATTGCAGCAAACGTGATTTTAGACCTTGTTTAGTGCAGCAAACATGATTTTAGACCTAGTTTATTGCAGCAAACATGATTCTAGACCTTGTTTAGTGCAGCAAACATGATTCTAGACCTTGTTTATTGCAGCAAACGTGATTTTAGACCTTGTTTATTGCAGCAAACATGATTCTAGACCTTGTTTATTGCAGCAAACATGATTCTAGACCTTGTTTAGTGCAGCAAACATGATTTTAGACCTAGTTTATTGCAGCAAACATGATTCTAGACCTTGTTTAGTGCAGCAAACATGATTCTAGACCTTGTTTCTTGCAGCAAACGTGATTTTAGACCTTGTTTATTGCAGCAAACATGATTCTAGACCTTGTTTAGTGCAGCAAACATGATTTTAGACCTAGTTTATTGCAGCAAACATGATTCTAGACATTGTTTATTGCAGCAAACGTGATTTTAGACCTTGTTTAGTGCAGCAAACATGATTTTAGACCTTGTTTATTGCAGCAAACATGATTCTAGACCTTGTTTAGTGCAGCAAACATGATTCTAGACCTTGTTTATTGCAGCAAACGTGATTTTAGACCTTGTTTAGTGCAGCAAACATGATTTTAGACCTAGTTTATTGCAGCAAACATGATTCTAGACCTTGATTAGTGCAGCAAACATGATTCTAGACCTTGTTTATTGCAGCAAACGTGATTTTAGACCTTGTTTAGTGCAGCAAACATGACTCTAGACCTTGTTTAGTGCAGCAAACATGATTTTAGACCTTGTTTATTGCAGCAAACATGATTCTAGACCTTGTTTAGTGCAGCAAACGTGATTTTAGACCTTGTTTAGTGCAGCAAACGTGATTTTAGACCTTGTTTAGTGCAGGAAACATGATTTTAGACCTTGTTTAGTGCAGCAAACATGATTCTAGACCTTGTTTATTGCAGCAAACTTGATTTTAGACCTTGTTTATTGCAGCAAACATGATTCTAGACCTTGTTTAGTGCAGCAAACATGATTTTAGACCTAGTTTATTGCAGCAAACATGATTCTAGACCTTGTTTATTGCAGCAAACGTGATTTTAGACCTTGTTTAGTGCAGCAAACATGATTTTAGACCTTTTTTATTGCAGCAAACATGATTCTAGACCTTGTTTAGTGCAGCAAACATGATTCTAGACCTTGTTTATTGCAGCAAACGTGATTTTAGACCTTGTTTATTGCAGCAAACATGATTCTAGACCTTGTTTATTGCAGCAAACATGATTCTAGACCTTGTTTAGTGCAGCAAACATGATTTTAGACCTAGTTTATTGCAGCAAACATGATTCTAGACATTGTTTATTGCAGCAAACGTGATTTTAGACCTTGTTTAGTGCAGCAAACATGATTTTAGACCTTGTTTATTGCAGCAAACATGATTCTAGACCTTGTTTAGTGCAGCAAACATGATTCTAGACCTTGTTTATTGCAGCAAACGTGATTTTAGACCTTGTTTAGTGCAGCAAACATGATTTTAGACCTAGTTTATTGCAGCAAACATGATTCTAGACCTTGATTAGTGCAGCAAACATGATTCTAGACCTTGTTTATTGCAGCAAACGTGATTTTAGACCTTGTTTAGTGCAGCAAACATGACTCTAGACCTTGTTTAGTGCAGCAAACATGATTTTAGACCTTGTTTATTGCAGCAAACATGATTCTAGACCTTGTTTAGTGCAGCAAACATGATTCTAGACCTTGTTTATTGCAGCAAACGTGATTTTAGACCTTGTTTAGTGCAGCAAACTTGATTTTAGACCTTGTTTATTGCAGCAAACATGATTCTGGACTTTGTTTATTGCAGCAAACAAGATTTTACACCTTGATTATTGCAGCAAACATGATTCTATACCTTTTTTATTGCAGCAAACATGATTCTAGACCTTGTTTAGTGCAGCAAACATGATTTTAGACCTTGTTTATTGCAGCAAACATGATTCTAGACCTTGTTTAGTGCAGCAAACATGATTTTAGACCTAGTTTATTGCAGCAAACATGATTCTAGACCTTGTTTATTGCAGCAAACGTGATTTTAGACCTTGTTTAGTGCAGCAAACATGATTTTAGACCTTGTTTATTGCAGCAAACATGATTCTAGACCTTGTTTAGTGCAGCAAACATGATTGTAGACCTTGATTATTGCAGCAAACGTGATTTTAGACCTTGTTTAGTGCAGCAAACATGATTTTAGACCTTGTTTATTGCAGCAAACATGATTCTAGACCTTGATTAGTGCAGCAAACATGATTCTAGACCTTGTTTATTGCAGCAAATGTGATTTTAGACCTTGTTTATAGCAGCAAACATGATTCTAGACCTTGTTTATTGCAGCAAACATGATTTTAGACCTTGTTTATTGCAGCAAACATGATTCTAGACCTTGTTTAGTGCAGCAAACATGATTTTAGACCTAGTTCATTGCAGCAAACATGATTCTAGACCTTGTTTATTGCAGCAAACATGATTCTAGACCTTGTTTAGTGCAGCAAACATGATTTTAGACCTTGTTTATTGCAGCAAACATGATTCTGGACCTTGTTTATTGCAGCAAACATGATTTTACACCTTGTTTATTGCAGCAAACATGATTCTAGACCTTGTTTATTGCAGCAAAGGTGATTTTAGACCTTGTTTAGTGCAGGAAACATGATTTTAGACCTTGTTTATTGCAGCAAACATGATTCTAGACCTTGTTTAGTGCAGCAAACGTGATTTTAGACCTTGTTTATTGCAGCAAACTTGATTTTAGACCTTGTTTATTGCAATAAACATGATTTTAGACCTAGTTTATTGCAGCAAACATGATTCTAGACCTTGTTTATTGCAGCAAACGTGATTTTAGACCTTGTTTATTGCAGCAAACATGATTCTAGACCTTGTTTAGTGCAGCAAACATGATTTTAGACCTAGTTTATTGCAGCAAACATGATTCTAGACCTTGTTTATTGCAGCAAACGTGATTTTAGACCTTGTTTAGTGCAGCAAACATGATTTTAGACCTTGTTTATTGCAGCAAACATGATTCTAGACCTTGTTTAGTGCAGCAAACATGATTCTAGACCTTGTTTATTGCAGCAAACGTGATTTTAGACCTTGTTTAGTGCAGCAAACTTGATTTTAGACCTTGTTTATTGCAGCAAACATGATTCTAGACCTTGTTTAGTGCAGCAAACATGATTCTAGACCTTGTTTATTGCAGCAAACGTGATTTTAGACCTTGTTTATTGCAGCAAACATGATTCTAGACCTTGTTTATTGCAGCAAACATGATTCTAGACCTTGTTTAGTGCAGCAAACATGATTTTAGACCTAGTTTATTGCAGCAAACATGATTCTAGACCTTGTTTATTGCAGCAAACGTGATTTTAGACCTTGTTTAGTGCAGCAAACATGATTTTAGACCTTGTTTATTGCAGCAAACATGATTCTAGACCTTGTTTAGTGCAGCAAACATGATTCTAGACCTTGTTTATTGCAGCAAACGTGATTTTAGACCTTGTTTAGTGCAGCAAACATGATTTTAGACCTAGTTTATTGCAGCAAACATGATTCTAGACCTTGATTATTGCAGCAAACATGATTCTAGACCTTGTTTATTGCAGCAAACGTGATTTTAGACCTTGTTTAGTGCAGCAAACATGACTCTAGACCTTGTTTAGTGCAGCAAACATGATTTTAGACCTAGTTTATTGCAGCAAACATGATTCTAGACCTTGATTAGTGCAGCAAACATGATTCTAGACCTTGTTTATTGCAGCAAACGTGATTTTAGACCTTGTTTAGTGCAGCAAACTTGATTTTAGACCTTGTTTATTGCAGCAAACATGATTCTGGACTTTGTTTATTGCAGCAAACAAGATTTTACACCTTGATTATTGCAGCAAACATGATTCTAGACCTTGTTTAGTGCAGCAAACATGATTCTAGACCTTGTTTAGTGCAGCAAACATGATTTTAGACCTTGTTTATTGCAGCAAACATGATTCTAGACCTTGTTTAGTGCAGCAAACATGATTTTAGACCTAGTTTATTGCAGCAAACATGATTCTAGACCTTGTTTAGTGCAGCAAACATGATTCTAGACCTTGTTTATTGCAGCAAACGTGATTTTAGACCTTGTTTAGTGCAGCAAACATGACTCTAGACCTTGTTTAGTGCAGCAAACATGATTTTAGACCTAGTTTATTGCAGCAAACATGATTCTAGACCTTGTTTAGTGCAGCAAACATGATTCTAGACCTTGTTTATTGCAGCAAACGTGATTTTAGACCTTGTTTAGTGCAGCAAACTTGATTTTAGACCTTGTTTATTGCAGCAAACATGATTCTGGACTTTGTTTATTGCAGCAAACAAGATTTTACACCTTGATTATTGCAGCAAACATGATTCTAGACCTTTTTTATTGCAGCAAACATGATTCTAGACCTTGTTTAGTGCAGCAAACATGATTTTAGACCTTGTTTATTGCAGCAAACATGATTCTAGACCTTGTTTAGTGCAGCAAACATGATTTTAGACCTAGTTTATTGCAGCAAACATGATTCTAGACCTTGTTTATTGCAGCAAACGTGATTTTAGACCTTGTTTAGTGCAGCAAACATGATTTTAGACCTTGTTTATTGCAGCAAACATGATTCTAGACCTTGTTTAGTGCAGCAAACATGATTGTAGACCTTGATTATTGCAGCAAACGTGATTTTAGACCTTGTTTAGTGCAGCAAACATGATTTTAGACCTTGTTTATTGCAGCAAACATGATTCTAGACCTTGATTAGTGCAGCAAACATGATTCTAGACCTTGTTTATTGCAGCAAATGTGATTTTAGACCTTGTTTATAGCAGCAAACATGATTCTAGACCTTGTTTATTGCAGCAAACATGATTTTAGACCTTGTTTATTGCAGCAAACATGATTCTAGACCTTGTTTAGTGCAGCAAACATGATTTTAGACCTAGTTCATTGCAGCAAACATGATTCTAGACCTTGTTTATTGCAGCAAACATGATTCTAGACCTTGTTTAGTGCAGCAAACATGATTTTAGACCTTGTTTATTGCAGCAAACATGATTCTGGACCTTGTTTATTGCAGCAAACATGATTTTACACCTTGTTTATTGCAGCAAACATGATTCTAGACCTTGTTTATTGCAGCAAAGGTGATTTTAGACCTTGTTTAGTGCAGGAAACATGATTTTAGACCTTGTTTATTGCAGCAAACATGATTCTAGACCTTGTTTAGTGCAGCAAACGTGATTTTAGACCTTGTTTATTGCAGCAAACTTGATTTTAGACCTTGTTTATTGCAATAAACATGATTTTAGACCTAGTTTATTGCAGCAAACATGATTCTAGACCTTGTTTATTGCAGCAAACGTGATTTTAGACCTTGTTTATTGCAGCAAACATGATTCTAGACCTTGTTTAGTGCAGCAAACATGATTTTAGACCTAGTTTATTGCAGCAAACATGATTCTAGACCTTGTTTATTGCAGCAAACGTGATTTTAGACCTTTTTTAGTGCAGCAAACATGATTTTAGACCTTGTTTATTGCAGCAAACATGATTCTAGACCTTGTTTAGTGCAGCAAACATGATTCTAGACCTTGTTTATTGCAGCAAACGTGATTTTAGACCTTGTTTAGTGCAGCAAACTTGATTTTAGACCTTGTTTATTGCAGCAAACGTGATTTTAGACCTTGTTTATTGCAGCAAACATGATTCTAGACCTTGTTTATTGCAGCAAACATGATTCTAGACCTTGTTTAGTGCAGCAAACATGATTTTAGACCTAGTTTATTGCAGCAAACATGATTCTAGACCTTGTTTATTGCAGCAAACGTGATTTTAGACCTTGTTTAGTGCAGCAAACATGATTTTAGACCTTGTTTATTGCAGCAAACATGATTCTAGACCTTGTTTAGTGCAGCAAACATGATTCTAGACCTTGTTTATTGCAGCAAACGTGATTTTAGACCTTGTTTAGTGCAGCAAACATGATTTTAGACCTAGTTTATTGCAGCAAACATGATTCTAGACCTTGTTTAGTGCAGCAAACATGATTTTAGACCTTGTTTATTGCAGCAAACATGATTCTGGACCTTGTTTATTGCAGCAAACATGATTTTACACCTTGTTTATTGCAGCAAACATGATTCTAGACCTTGTTTATTGCAGCAAAGGTGATTTTAGACCTTGTTTAGTGCAGGAAACATGATTTTAGACCTTGTTTATTGCAGCAAACATGATTCTAGACCTTGTTTAGTGCAGCAAACGTGATTTTAGACCTTGTTTATTGCAGCAAACTTGATTTTAGACCTTGTTTATTGCAATAAACATGATTTTAGACCTAGTTTATTGCAGCAAACATGATTCTAGACCTTGTTTATTGCAGCAAACGTGATTTTAGACCTTGTTTATTGCAGCAAACATGATTCTAGACCTTGTTTAGTGCAGCAAACATGATTTTAGACCTAGTTTATTGCAGCAAACATGATTCTAGACCTTGTTTATTGCAGCAAACGTGATTTTAGACCTTTTTTAGTGCAGCAAACATGATTTTAGACCTTGTTTATTGCAGCAAACATGATTCTAGACCTTGTTTAGTGCAGCAAACATGATTCTAGACCTTGTTTATTGCAGCAAACGTGATTTTAGACCTTGTTTAGTGCAGCAAACTTGATTTTAGACCTTGTTTATTGCAGCAAACGTGATTTTAGACCTTGTTTATTGCAGCAAACATGATTCTAGACCTTGTTTATTGCAGCAAACATGATTCTAGACCTTGTTTAGTGCAGCAAACATGATTTTAGACCTAGTTTATTGCAGCAAACATGATTCTAGACCTTGTTTATTGCAGCAAACGTGATTTTAGACCTTGTTTAGTGCAGCAAACATGATTCTAGACCTTGTTTAGTGCAGCAAACATGATTCTAGACCTTGTTTAGTGCAGCAAACATGATTCTAGACCTTGTTTAGTGCAGCAAACATGATTCTAGACCTTGTTTATTGCAGCAAACGTGATTTTAGACCTTGTTTAGTGCAGCAAACATGATTTTAGACCTAGTTTATTGCAGCAAACATGATTCTAGACCTTGATTAGTGCAGCAAACATGATTCTAGACCTTGTTTATTGCAGCAAACGTGATTTTAGACCTTGTTTATAGCAGCAAACATGATTCTAGACCTTGTTTATTGCAGCAAACATGATTTTAGACCTTGTTTATTGCAGCAAACATGATTCTAGACCTTGTTTAGTGCAGCAAACATGATTTTAGACCTAGTTCATTGCAGCAAACATGATTCTAGACCTTGTTTATTGCAGCAAACATGATTCTAGACCTTGTTTAGTGCAGCAAACATGATTTTAGACCTTGTTTATTGCAGCAAACATGATTCTGGACCTTGTTTATTGCAGCAAACATGATTTTACACCTTGTTTATTGCAGCAAACATGATTCTAGACCTTGTTTATTGCAGCAAAGGTGATTTTAGACCTTGTTTAGTGCAGGAAACATGATTTTACACCTTGTTTATTGCAGCAAACATGATTCTAGACCTTGTTTATTGCAGCAAAGGTGATTTTAGACCTTGTTTAGTGCAGGAAACATGATTTTAGACCTTGTTTATTGCAGCAAACATGATTCTAGACCTTGTTTAGTGCAGCAAACGTGATTTTAGACCTTGTTTAGTGCAGGAAACATGATTTTAGACCTTGTTTAGTGCAGCAAACATGATTCTAGACCTTGTTTATTGCAGCAAACTTGATTTTAGACCTTGTTTATTGCAATAAACATGATTTTAGACCTTGTTTATTGCAGCAAACATGATTCTAGACCTTGTTTATTGCAGCAAACGTGATTTTAGACCTTGTTTATTGCAGCAAACATGATTCTAGACCTTGTTTAGTGCAGCAAACATGATTTTAGACCTAGTTTATTGCAGCAAACATGATTCTAGACCTTGTTTATTGCAGCAAACGTGATTTTAGACCTTGTTTAGTGCAGCAAACATGATTTTAGACCTTGTTTGTTGCAGCAAACATGATTCTAGACCTTGTTTAGTGCAGCAAACATGATTCTAGACCTTGTTTATTGCAGCAAACGTGATTTTAGACCTTGTTTAGTGCAGCAAACATGATTTTAGACCTAGTTTATTGCAGCAAACATGATTCTAGACCTTGATTAGTGCAGCAAACATGATTCTAGACCTTGTTTATTGCAGCAAACGTGATTTTAGACCTTGTTTAGTGCAGCAAACATGACTCTAGACCTTGTTTAGTGCAGCAAACATGATTTTAGACCTTGTTTATTGCAGCAAACATGATTCTGGACCTTGTTTATTGCAGCAAACATGATTTTACACCTTGTTTATTGCAGCAAACATGATTCTAGACCTTGTTTATTGCAGCAAATGTGATTTTAGACCTTGTTTAGTGCAGGAAACATGATTTTAGACCTTGTTTATTGCAGCAAACATGATTCTAGACCTTGTTTAGTGCAGCAAACGTGATTTTAGACCTTGTTTAGTGCAGCAAACGTGATTTTAGACCTTGTTTAGTGCAGGAAACATGATTTTAGACCTTGTTTAGTGCAGCAAACATGATTCTAGACCTTGTTTATTGCAGCAAACGTGATTTTAGACCTTGTTTAGTGCAGCAAACATGACTCTAGACCTTGTTTAGAGCAGCAAACATGATTTTAGACCTTGTTTATTGCAGCAAACATGATTCTGGACCTTGTTTATTGCAGCAAACATGATTTTACACCTTGTTTATTGCAGCAAACATGATTCTAGACCTTGTTTATTGCAGCAAAGGTGATTTTAGACCTTGTTTAGTGCAGGAAACATGATTTTAGACCTTGTTTATTGCAGCAAACATGATTCTAGACCTTGTTTAGTGCAGCAAACGTGATTTTAGACCTTGTTTAGTGCAGCAAACGTGATTTTAGACCTTGTTTATTGCAGCAAACGTGATTTTAGACCTTGTTTAGTGCAGCAAACATGACTCTAGACCTTGTTTAGTGCAGCAAACATTATTTTAGACCTAGTTTATTGCAGCAAACATGATTCTAGACCTTGATTAGTGCAGCAAACATGATTCTAGACCTTGTTTATTGCAGCAAACGTGATTTTAGACCTTGTTTAGTGCAGCAAACTTGATTTTAGACCTTGTTTATTGCAGCAAACATGATTCTGGACTTTGTTTATTGCAGCAAACAAGATTTTACACCTTGATTATTGCAGCAAACATGATTCTAGACCTTGTTTATTGCAGCAAACATGATTCTAGACCTTGTTTAGTGCAGCAAACATGATTTTAGACCTTGTTTATTGCAGCAAACATGATTCTAGACCTTGTTTAGTGCAGCAAACATGATTTTAGACCTAGTTTATTGCAGCAAACATGATTCTAGACCTTGTTTAGTGCAGCAAACATGATTCTAGACCTTGTTTATTGCAGCAAACGTGATTTTAGACCTTGTTTAGTGCAGCAAACTTGATTTTAGACCTTGTTTATTGCAGCAAACATGATTCTGGACTTTGTTTATTGCAGCAAACAAGATTTTACACCTTGATTATTGCAGCAAACATGATTCTAGACCTTGTTTATTGCAGCAAACATGATTCTAGACCTTGTTTAGTGCAGCAAACATGATTTTAGACCTTGTTTATTGCAGCAAACATGATTCTAGACCTTGTTTAGTGCAGCAAACATGATTTTAGACCTAGTTTATTGCAGCAAACATGATTCTAGACCTTGTTTAGTGCAGCAAACATGATTCTAGACCTTGTTTATTGCAGCAAACGTGATTTTAGACCTTGTTTAGTGCAGCAAACATGACTCTAGACCTTGTTTAGTGCAGCAAACATGATTTTAGACCTTGTTTATTGCAGCAAACATGATTCTAGACCTTGTTTAGTGCAGCAAACATGATTCTAGACCTTGTTTATTGCAGCAAACGTGATTTTAGACCTTGTTTAGTGCAGCAAACTTGATTTTAGACCTTGTTTATTGCAGCAAACATGATTCTGGACTTTGTTTATTGCAGCAAACAAGATTTTACACCTTGATTATTGCAGCAAACATGATTCTAGACCTTTTTTATTGCAGCAAACATGATTCTAGACCTTGTTTAGTGCAGCAAACATGATTTTAGACCTTGTTTATTGCAGCAAACATGATTCTAGACCTTGTTTAGTGCAGCAAACATGATTCTAGACCTTGTTTATTGCAGCAAACGTGATTTTAGACCTTGTTTAGTGCAGCAAACATGATTTTAGACCTTGTTTATTGCAGCAAACATGATTCTAGACCTTGTTTAGTGCAGCAAACATGATTGTAGACCTTGATTATTGCAGCAAACGTGATTTTAGACCTTGTTTAGTGCAGCAAACATGATTTTAGACCTTGTTTATTGCAGCAAACATGATTCTAGACCTTGATTAGTGCAGCAAACATGATTCTAGACCTTGTTTATTGCAGCAAATGTGATTTTAGACCTTGTTTATAGCAGCAAACATGATTCTAGACCTTGTTTATTGCAGCAAACATGATTTTAGACCTTGTTTATTGCAGCAAACATGATTCTAGACCTTGTTTAGTGCAGCAAACATGATTTTAGACCTAGTTCATTGCAGCAAACATGATTCTAGACCTTGTTTATTGCAGCAAACATGATTCTAGACCTTGTTTAGTGCAGCAAACATGATTTTAGACCTTGTTTATTGCAGCAAACATGATTCTGGACCTTGTTTATTGCAGCAAACATGATTTTACACCTTGTTTATTGCAGCAAACATGATTCTAGACCTTGTTTATTGCAGCAAAGGTGATTTTAGACCTTGTTTAGTGCAGGAAACATGATTTTAGACCTTGTTTATTGCAGCAAACATGATTCTAGACCTTGTTTAGTGCAGCAAACGTGATTTTAGACCTTGTTTATTGCAGCAAACTTGATTTTAGACCTTGTTTATTGCAATAAACATGATTTTAGACCTAGTTTATTGCAGCAAACATGATTCTAGACCTTGTTTATTGCAGCAAACGTGATTTTAGACCTTGTTTATTGCAGCAAACATGATTCTAGACCTTGTTTAGTGCAGCAAACATGATTTTAGACCTAGTTTATTGCAGCAAACATGATTCTAGACCTTGTTTATTGCAGCAAACGTGATTTTAGACCTTTTTTAGTGCAGCAAACATGATTTTAGACCTTGTTTATTGCAGCAAACATGATTCTAGACCTTGTTTAGTGCAGCAAACATGATTCTAGACCTTGTTTATTGCAGCAAACGTGATTTTAGACCTTGTTTAGTGCAGCAAACTTGATTTTAGACCTTGTTTATTGCAGCAAACATGATTCTAGACCTTGTTTAGTGCAGCAAACATGATTCTAGACCTTGTTTATTGCAGCAAACGTGATTTTAGACCTTGTTTATTGCAGCAAACATGATTCTAGACCTTGTTTATTGCAGCAAACATGATTCTAGACCTTGTTTAGTGCAGCAAACATGATTTTAGACCTAGTTTATTGCAGCAAACATGATTCTAGACCTTGTTTATTGCAGCAAACATGATTCTAGACCTTGATTAGTGCAGCAAACATGATTCTAGACCTTGTTTATTGCAGCGAACGTGATTTTAGACCTTGTTTAGTGCAGCAAACATGACTCTAGACCTTGTTTAGTGCAGCAAACATGATTTTAGACCTTGTTTATTGCAGCAAACATGATTCTGGACCTTGTTTATTGCAGCAAACATGATTTTACACCTTGTTTATTGCAGCAAACATGATTCTAGACCTTGTTTATTGCAGCAAACGTGATTTTAGACCTTGTTTATTGCAGCAAACATGATTCTAGACCTTGTTTATTGCAGCAAACATGATTCTAGACCTTGTTTAGTGCAGCAAACATGATTTTAGACCTAGTTTATTGCAGCAAACATGATTCTAGACCTTGTTTATTGCAGCAAACATGATTCTAGACCTTGATTAGTGCAGCAAACATGATTCTAGACCTTGTTTATTGCAGCAAACGTGATTTTAGACCTTGTTTAGTGCAGCAAACATGACTCTAGACCTTGTTTAGTGCAGCAAACATGATTTTAGACCTTGTTTATTGCAGCAAACATGATTCTGGACCTTGTTTATTGCAGCAAACATGATTTTACACCTTGTTTATTGCAGCAAACATGATTCTAGACCTTGTTTATTGCAGCAAAGGTGATTTTAGACCTTGTTTAGTGCAGGAAACATGATTTTAGACCTTGTTTATTGCAGCAAACATGATTCTAGACCTTGTTTAGTGCAGCAAACGTGATTTTAGACCTTGTTTAGTGCAGCAAACGTGATTTTAGACCTTGTTTAGTGCAGGAAACATGATTTTAGACCTTGTTTAGTGCAGCAAACGTGATTTTAGACCTTGTTTATTGCAGCAAACATGATTCTAGACCTTGTTTATTGCAGCAAACATGATTCTAGACCTTGTTTAGTGCAGCAAACATGATTTTAGACCTAGTTTATTGCAGCAAACATGATTCTAGACCTTGTTTATTGCAGCAAACATGATTCTAGACCTTGATTAGTGCAGCAAACATGATTCTAGACCTTGTTTATTGCAGCAAACGTGATTTTAGACCTTGTTTAGTGCAGCAAACATGACTCTAGACCTTGTTTAGTGCAGCAAACATGATTTTAGACCTTGTTTATTGCAGCAAACATGATTCTGGACCTTGTTTATTGCAGCAAACATGATTTTACACCTTGTTTATTGCAGCAAACATGATTCTAGACCTTGTTTATTGCAGCAAACGTGATTTTAGACCTTGTTTATTGCAGCAAACATGATTCTAGACCTTGTTTATTGCAGCAAACATGATTCTAGACCTTGTTTAGTGCAGCAAACATGATTTTAGACCTAGTTTATTGCAGCAAACATGATTCTAGACCTTGTTTATTGCAGCAAACATGATTCTAGACCTTGATTAGTGCAGCAAACATGATTCTAGACCTTGTTTATTGCAGCAAACGTGATTTTAGACCTTGTTTAGTGCAGCAAACATGACTCTAGACCTTGTTTAGTGCAGCAAACATGATTTTAGACCTTGTTTATTGCAGCAAACATGATTCTGGACCTTGTTTATTGCAGCAAACATGATTTTACACCTTGTTTATTGCAGCAAACATGATTTTAGACCTTGTTTATTGCAGCAAACATGATTCTAGACCTTGTTTAGTGCAGCAAACATGATTCTAGACCTTGTTTATTGCAGCAAACGTGATTTTAGACCTTGTTTAGTGCAGCAAACATGATTTTAGACCTTGTTTATTGCAGCAAACATGATTCTAGACCTTGTTTAGTGCAGCAAACATGATTGTAGACCTTGATTATTGCAGCAAACGTGATTTTAGACCTTGTTTAGTGCAGCAAACATGATTTTAGACCTTGTTTATTGCAGCAAACATGATTCTAGACCTTGATTAGTGCAGCAAACATGATTCTAGACCTTGTTTATTGCAGCAAATGTGATTTTAGACCTTGTTTATAGCAGCAAACATGATTCTAGACCTTGTTTATTGCAGCAAACATGATTTTAGACCTTGTTTATTGCAGCAAACATGATTCTAGACCTTGTTTAGTGCAGCAAACATGATTTTAGACCTAGTTCATTGCAGCAAACATGATTCTAGACCTTGTTTATTGCAGCAAACATGATTCTAGACCTTGTTTAGTGCAGCAAACATGATTTTAGACCTTGTTTATTGCAGCAAACATGATTCTGGACCTTGTTTATTGCAGCAAACATGATTTTACACCTTGTTTATTGCAGCAAACATGATTCTAGACCTTGTTTATTGCAGCAAAGGTGATTTTAGACCTTGTTTAGTGCAGGAAACATGATTTTAGACCTTGTTTATTGCAGCAAACATGATTCTAGACCTTGTTTAGTGCAGCAAACGTGATTTTAGACCTTGTTTATTGCAGCAAACTTGATTTTAGACCTTGTTTATTGCAATAAACATGATTTTAGACCTAGTTTATTGCAGCAAACATGATTCTAGACCTTGTTTATTGCAGCAAACGTGATTTTAGACCTTGTTTATTGCAGCAAACATGATTCTAGACCTTGTTTAGTGCAGCAAACATGATTTTAGACCTAGTTTATTGCAGCAAACATGATTCTAGACCTTGTTTATTGCAGCAAACGTGATTTTAGACCTTTTTTAGTGCAGCAAACATGATTTTAGACCTTGTTTATTGCAGCAAACATGATTCTAGACCTTGTTTAGTGCAGCAAACATGATTCTAGACCTTGTTTATTGCAGCAAACGTGATTTTAGACCTTGTTTAGTGCAGCAAACTTGATTTTAGACCTTGTTTATTGCAGCAAACATGATTCTAGACCTTGTTTAGTGCAGCAAACATGATTCTAGACCTTGTTTATTGCAGCAAACGTGATTTTAGACCTTGTTTATTGCAGCAAACATGATTCTAGACCTTGTTTATTGCAGCAAACATGATTCTAGACCTTGTTTAGTGCAGCAAACATGATTTTAGACCTAGTTTATTGCAGCAAACATGATTCTAGACCTTGTTTATTGCAGCAAACATGATTCTAGACCTTGATTAGTGCAGCAAACATGATTCTAGACCTTGTTTATTGCAGCGAACGTGATTTTAGACCTTGTTTAGTGCAGCAAACATGACTCTAGACCTTGTTTAGTGCAGCAAACATGATTTTAGACCTTGTTTATTGCAGCAAACATGATTCTGGACCTTGTTTATTGCAGCAAACATGATTTTACACCTTGTTTATTGCAGCAAACATGATTCTAGACCTTGTTTATTGCAGCAAACGTGATTTTAGACCTTGTTTATTGCAGCAAACATGATTCTAGACCTTGTTTATTGCAGCAAACATGATTCTAGACCTTGTTTAGTGCAGCAAACATGATTTTAGACCTAGTTTATTGCAGCAAACATGATTCTAGACCTTGTTTATTGCAGCAAACATGATTCTAGACCTTGATTAGTGCAGCAAACATGATTCTAGACCTTGTTTATTGCAGCAAACGTGATTTTAGACCTTGTTTAGTGCAGCAAACATGACTCTAGACCTTGTTTAGTGCAGCAAACATGATTTTAGACCTTGTTTATTGCAGCAAACATGATTCTGGACCTTGTTTATTGCAGCAAACATGATTTTACACCTTGTTTATTGCAGCAAACATGATTCTAGACCTTGTTTATTGCAGCAAAGGTGATTTTAGACCTTGTTTAGTGCAGGAAACATGATTTTAGACCTTGTTTATTGCAGCAAACATGATTCTAGACCTTGTTTAGTGCAGCAAACGTGATTTTAGACCTTGTTTAGTGCAGCAAACGTGATTTTAGACCTTGTTTAGTGCAGGAAACATGATTTTAGACCTTGTTTAGTGCAGCAAACGTGATTTTAGACCTTGTTTATTGCAGCAAACATGATTCTAGACCTTGTTTATTGCAGCAAACATGATTCTAGACCTTGTTTAGTGCAGCAAACATGATTTTAGACCTAGTTTATTGCAGCAAACATGATTCTAGACCTTGTTTATTGCAGCAAACATGATTCTAGACCTTGATTAGTGCAGCAAACATGATTCTAGACCTTGTTTATTGCAGCAAACGTGATTTTAGACCTTGTTTAGTGCAGCAAACATGACTCTAGACCTTGTTTAGTGCAGCAAACATGATTTTAGACCTTGTTTATTGCAGCAAACATGATTCTGGACCTTGTTTATTGCAGCAAACATGATTTTACACCTTGTTTATTGCAGCAAACATGATTCTAGACCTTGTTTATTGCAGCAAACGTGATTTTAGACCTTGTTTATTGCAGCAAACATGATTCTAGACCTTGTTTATTGCAGCAAACATGATTCTAGACCTTGTTTAGTGCAGCAAACATGATTTTAGACCTAGTTTATTGCAGCAAACATGATTCTAGACCTTGTTTATTGCAGCAAACATGATTCTAGACCTTGATTAGTGCAGCAAACATGATTCTAGACCTTGTTTATTGCAGCAAACGTGATTTTAGACCTTGTTTAGTGCAGCAAACATGACTCTAGACCTTGTTTAGTGCAGCAAACATGATTTTAGACCTTGTTTATTGCAGCAAACATGATTCTGGACCTTGTTTATTGCAGCAAACATGATTTTACACCTTGTTTATTGCAGCAAACATGATTCTAGACCTTGTTTATTGCAGCAAAGGTGATTTTAGACCTTGTTTAGTGCAGGAAACATGATTTTAGACCTTGTTTATTGCAGCAAACATGATTCTAGACCTTGTTTAGTGCAGCAAACGTGATTTTAGACCTTGTTTAGTGCAGCAAACGTGATTTTAGACCTTGTTTAGTGCAGGAAACATGATTTTAGACCTTGTTTAGTGCAGCAAACATGATTCTAGACCTTGTTTATTGCAGCAAACGTGATTTTAGACCTTGTTTAGTGCAGCAAACATGACTCTAGACCTTGTTTAGTGCAGCAAACATGATTTTAGACCTTGTTTATTGCAGCAAACATGATTCTGGACCTTGTTTATTGCAGCAAACATGATTTTACACCTTGTTTATTGCAGCAAACATGATTCTAGACCTTGTTTATTGCAGCAAAGGTGATTTTAGACCTTGTTTAGTGCAGGAAACATGATTTTAGACCTTGTTTATTGCAGCAAACATGATTCTAGACCTTGTTTAGTGCAGCAAACGTGATTTTAGACCTTGTTTAGTGCAGCAAACGTGATTTTAGACCTTGTTTATTGCAGCAAACGTGATTTTAGACCTTGTTTAGTGCAGCAAACATGACTCTAGACCTTGTTTAGTGCAGCAAACATGATTTTAGACCTAGTTTATTGCAGCAAACATGATTCTAGACCTTGATTAGTGCAGCAAACATGATTCTAGACCTAGTTCATTGCAGCAAACATGATTCTAGACCTTGTTTATTGCAGCAAACATGATTCTAGACCTTGTTTAGTGCAGCAAACATGATTTTAGACCTTGTTTATTGCAGCAAACATGATTCTGGACCTTGTTTATTGCAGCAAACATGATTTTACACCTTGTTTATTGCAGCAAACATGATTCTAGACCTTGTTTATTGCAGCAAAGGTGATTTTAGACCTTGTTTAGTGCAGGAAACATGATTTTACACCTTGTTTATTGCAGCAAACATGATTCTAGACCTTGTTTATTGCAGCAAAGGTGATTTTAGACCTTGTTTAGTGCAGGAAACATGATTTTAGACCTTGTTTATTGCAGCAAACATGATTCTAGACCTTGTTTAGTGCAGCAAACGTGATTTTAGACCTTGTTTAGTGCAGGAAACATGATTTTAGACCTTGTTTAGTGCAGCAAACATGATTCTAGACCTTGTTTATTGCAGCAAACTTGATTTTAGACCTTGTTTATTGCAATAAACATGATTTTAGACCTTGTTTATTGCAGCAAACATGATTCTAGACCTTGTTTATTGCAGCAAACGTGATTTTAGACCTTGTTTATTGCAGCAAACATGATTCTAGACCTTGTTTAGTGCAGCAAACATGATTTTAGACCTAGTTTATTGCAGCAAACATGATTCTAGACCTTGTTTATTGCAGCAAACGTGATTTTAGACCTTGTTTAGTGCAGCAAACATGATTTTAGACCTTGTTTGTTGCAGCAAACATGATTCTAGACCTTGTTTAGTGCAGCAAACATGATTCTAGACCTTGTTTATTGCAGCAAACGTGATTTTAGACCTTGTTTAGTGCAGCAAACATGATTTTAGACCTAGTTTATTGCAGCAAACATGATTCTAGACCTTGATTAGTGCAGCAAACATGATTCTAGACCTTGTTTATTGCAGCAAACGTGATTTTAGACCTTGTTTAGTGCAGCAAACATGACTCTAGACCTTGTTTAGTGCAGCAAACATGATTTTAGACCTTGTTTATTGCAGCAAACATGATTCTGGACCTTGTTTATTGCAGCAAACATGATTTTACACCTTGTTTATTGCAGCAAACATGATTCTAGACCTTGTTTATTGCAGCAAATGTGATTTTAGACCTTGTTTAGTGCAGGAAACATGATTTTAGACCTTGTTTATTGCAGCAAACATGATTCTAGACCTTGTTTAGTGCAGCAAACGTGATTTTAGACCTTGTTTAGTGCAGCAAACGTGATTTTAGACCTTGTTTAGTGCAGGAAACATGATTTTAGACCTTGTTTAGTGCAGCAAACATGATTCTAGACCTTGTTTATTGCAGCAAACGTGATTTTAGACCTTGTTTAGTGCAGCAAACATGACTCTAGACCTTGTTTAGAGCAGCAAACATGATTTTAGACCTTGTTTATTGCAGCAAACATGATTCTGGACCTTGTTTATTGCAGCAAACATGATTTTACACCTTGTTTATTGCAGCAAACATGATTCTAGACCTTGTTTATTGCAGCAAAGGTGATTTTAGACCTTGTTTAGTGCAGGAAACATGATTTTAGACCTTGTTTATTGCAGCAAACATGATTCTAGACCTTGTTTAGTGCAGCAAACGTGATTTTAGACCTTGTTTAGTGCAGCAAACGTGATTTTAGACCTTGTTTATTGCAGCAAACGTGATTTTAGACCTTGTTTAGTGCAGCAAACATGACTCTAGACCTTGTTTAGTGCAGCAAACATTATTTTAGACCTAGTTTATTGCAGCAAACATGATTCTAGACCTTGATTAGTGCAGCAAACATGATTCTAGACCTTGTTTATTGCAGCAAACGTGATTTTAGACCTTGTTTAGTGCAGCAAACTTGATTTTAGACCTTGTTTATTGCAGCAAACATGATTCTGGACTTTGTTTATTGCAGCAAACAAGATTTTACACCTTGATTATTGCAGCAAACATGATTCTAGACCTTGTTTATTGCAGCAAACATGATTCTAGACCTTGTTTAGTGCAGCAAACATGATTTTAGACCTTGTTTATTGCAGCAAACATGATTCTAGACCTTGTTTAGTGCAGCAAACATGATTTTAGACCTAGTTTATTGCAGCAAACATGATTCTAGACCTTGTTTAGTGCAGCAAACATGATTCTAGACCTTGTTTATTGCAGCAAACGTGATTTTAGACCTTGTTTAGTGCAGCAAACTTGATTTTAGACCTTGTTTATTGCAGCAAACATGATTCTGGACTTTGTTTATTGCAGCAAACAAGATTTTACACCTTGATTATTGCAGCAAACATGATTCTAGACCTTGTTTATTGCAGCAAACATGATTCTAGACCTTGTTTAGTGCAGCAAACATGATTTTAGACCTTGTTTATTGCAGCAAACATGATTCTAGACCTTGTTTAGTGCAGCAAACATGATTTTAGACCTAGTTTATTGCAGCAAACATGATTCTAGACCTTGTTTAGTGCAGCAAACATGATTCTAGACCTTGTTTATTGCAGCAAACGTGATTTTAGACCTTGTTTAGTGCAGCAAACATGACTCTAGACCTTGTTTAGTGCAGCAAACATGATTTTAGACCTTGTTTATTGCAGCAAACATGATTCTAGACCTTGTTTAGTGCAGCAAACATGATTCTAGACCTTGTTTATTGCAGCAAACGTGATTTTAGACCTTGTTTAGTGCAGCAAACTTGATTTTAGACCTTGTTTATTGCAGCAAACATGATTCTGGACTTTGTTTATTGCAGCAAACAAGATTTTACACCTTGATTATTGCAGCAAACATGATTCTAGACCTTTTTTATTGCAGCAAACATGATTCTAGACCTTGTTTAGTGCAGCAAACATGATTTTAGACCTTGTTTATTGCAGCAAACATGATTCTAGACCTTGTTTAGTGCAGCAAACATGATTCTAGACCTTGTTTATTGCAGCAAACGTGATTTTAGACCTTGTTTAGTGCAGCAAACATGATTTTAGACCTTGTTTATTGCAGCAAACATGATTCTAGACCTTGTTTAGTGCAGCAAACATGATTGTAGACCTTGATTATTGCAGCAAACGTGATTTTAGACCTTGTTTAGTGCAGCAAACATGATTTTAGACCTTGTTTATTGCAGCAAACATGATTCTAGACCTTGATTAGTGCAGCAAACATGATTCTAGACCTTGTTTATTGCAGCAAATGTGATTTTAGACCTTGTTTATAGCAGCAAACATGATTCTAGACCTTGTTTATTGCAGCAAACATGATTTTAGACCTTGTTTATTGCAGCAAACATGATTCTAGACCTTGTTTAGTGCAGCAAACATGATTTTAGACCTAGTTCATTGCAGCAAACATGATTCTAGACCTTGTTTATTGCAGCAAACATGATTCTAGACCTTGTTTAGTGCAGCAAACATGATTTTAGACCTTGTTTATTGCAGCAAACATGATTCTGGACCTTGTTTATTGCAGCAAACATGATTTTACACCTTGTTTATTGCAGCAAACATGATTCTAGACCTTGTTTATTGCAGCAAAGGTGATTTTAGACCTTGTTTAGTGCAGGAAACATGATTTTAGACCTTGTTTATTGCAGCAAACATGATTCTAGACCTTGTTTAGTGCAGCAAACGTGATTTTAGACCTTGTTTATTGCAGCAAACTTGATTTTAGACCTTGTTTATTGCAATAAACATGATTTTAGACCTAGTTTATTGCAGCAAACATGATTCTAGACCTTGTTTATTGCAGCAAACGTGATTTTAGACCTTGTTTATTGCAGCAAACATGATTCTAGACCTTGTTTAGTGCAGCAAACATGATTTTAGACCTAGTTTATTGCAGCAAACATGATTCTAGACCTTGTTTATTGCAGCAAACGTGATTTTAGACCTTTTTTAGTGCAGCAAACATGATTTTAGACCTTGTTTATTGCAGCAAACATGATTCTAGACCTTGTTTAGTGCAGCAAACATGATTCTAGACCTTGTTTATTGCAGCAAACGTGATTTTAGACCTTGTTTAGTGCAGCAAACTTGATTTTAGACCTTGTTTATTGCAGCAAACATGATTCTAGACCTTGTTTAGTGCAGCAAACATGATTCTAGACCTTGTTTATTGCAGCAAACGTGATTTTAGACCTTGTTTATTGCAGCAAACATGATTCTAGACCTTGTTTATTGCAGCAAACATGATTCTAGACCTTGTTTAGTGCAGCAAACATGATTTTAGACCTAGTTTATTGCAGCAAACATGATTCTAGACCTTGTTTATTGCAGCAAACATGATTCTAGACCTTGATTAGTGCAGCAAACATGATTCTAGACCTTGTTTATTGCAGCGAACGTGATTTTAGACCTTGTTTAGTGCAGCAAACATGACTCTAGACCTTGTTTAGTGCAGCAAACATGATTTTAGACCTTGTTTATTGCAGCAAACATGATTCTGGACCTTGTTTATTGCAGCAAACATGATTTTACACCTTGTTTATTGCAGCAAACATGATTCTAGACCTTGTTTATTGCAGCAAACGTGATTTTAGACCTTGTTTATTGCAGCAAACATGATTCTAGACCTTGTTTATTGCAGCAAACATGATTCTAGACCTTGTTTAGTGCAGCAAACATGATTTTAGACCTAGTTTATTGCAGCAAACATGATTCTAGACCTTGTTTATTGCAGCAAACATGATTCTAGACCTTGATTAGTGCAGCAAACATGATTCTAGACCTTGTTTATTGCAGCAAACGTGATTTTAGACCTTGTTTAGTGCAGCAAACATGACTCTAGACCTTGTTTAGTGCAGCAAACATGATTTTAGACCTTGTTTATTGCAGCAAACATGATTCTGGACCTTGTTTATTGCAGCAAACATGATTTTACACCTTGTTTATTGCAGCAAACATGATTCTAGACCTTGTTTATTGCAGCAAAGGTGATTTTAGACCTTGTTTAGTGCAGGAAACATGATTTTAGACCTTGTTTATTGCAGCAAACATGATTCTAGACCTTGTTTAGTGCAGCAAACGTGATTTTAGACCTTGTTTAGTGCAGCAAACGTGATTTTAGACCTTGTTTAGTGCAGGAAACATGATTTTAGACCTTGTTTAGTGCAGCAAACGTGATTTTAGACCTTGTTTATTGCAGCAAACATGATTCTAGACCTTGTTTATTGCAGCAAACATGATTCTAGACCTTGTTTAGTGCAGCAAACATGATTTTAGACCTAGTTTATTGCAGCAAACATGATTCTAGACCTTGTTTATTGCAGCAAACATGATTCTAGACCTTGATTAGTGCAGCAAACATGATTCTAGACCTTGTTTATTGCAGCAAACGTGATTTTAGACCTTGTTTAGTGCAGCAAACATGACTCTAGACCTTGTTTAGTGCAGCAAACATGATTTTAGACCTTGTTTATTGCAGCAAACATGATTCTGGACCTTGTTTATTGCAGCAAACATGATTTTACACCTTGTTTATTGCAGCAAACATGATTCTAGACCTTGTTTATTGCAGCAAACGTGATTTTAGACCTTGTTTATTGCAGCAAACATGATTCTAGACCTTGTTTATTGCAGCAAACATGATTCTAGACCTTGTTTAGTGCAGCAAACATGATTTTAGACCTAGTTTATTGCAGCAAACATGATTCTAGACCTTGTTTATTGCAGCAAACATGATTCTAGACCTTGATTAGTGCAGCAAACATGATTCTAGACCTTGTTTATTGCAGCAAACGTGATTTTAGACCTTGTTTAGTGCAGCAAACATGACTCTAGACCTTGTTTAGTGCAGCAAACATGATTTTAGACCTTGTTTATTGCAGCAAACATGATTCTGGACCTTGTTTATTGCAGCAAACATGATTTTACACCTTGTTTATTGCAGCAAACATGATTTTAGACCTTGTTTATTGCAGCAAACATGATTCTAGACCTTGTTTAGTGCAGCAAACATGATTCTAGACCTTGTTTATTGCAGCAAACGTGATTTTAGACCTTGTTTAGTGCAGCAAACATGATTTTAGACCTTGTTTATTGCAGCAAACATGATTCTAGACCTTGTTTAGTGCAGCAAACATGATTGTAGACCTTGATTATTGCAGCAAACGTGATTTTAGACCTTGTTTAGTGCAGCAAACATGATTTTAGACCTTGTTTATTGCAGCAAACATGATTCTAGACCTTGATTAGTGCAGCAAACATGATTCTAGACCTTGTTTATTGCAGCAAATGTGATTTTAGACCTTGTTTATAGCAGCAAACATGATTCTAGACCTTGTTTATTGCAGCAAACATGATTTTAGACCTTGTTTATTGCAGCAAACATGATTCTAGACCTTGTTTAGTGCAGCAAACATGATTTTAGACCTAGTTCATTGCAGCAAACATGATTCTAGACCTTGTTTATTGCAGCAAACATGATTCTAGACCTTGTTTAGTGCAGCAAACATGATTTTAGACCTTGTTTATTGCAGCAAACATGATTCTGGACCTTGTTTATTGCAGCAAACATGATTTTACACCTTGTTTATTGCAGCAAACATGATTCTAGACCTTGTTTATTGCAGCAAAGGTGATTTTAGACCTTGTTTAGTGCAGGAAACATGATTTTAGACCTTGTTTATTGCAGCAAACATGATTCTAGACCTTGTTTAGTGCAGCAAACGTGATTTTAGACCTTGTTTATTGCAGCAAACTTGATTTTAGACCTTGTTTATTGCAATAAACATGATTTTAGACCTAGTTTATTGCAGCAAACATGATTCTAGACCTTGTTTATTGCAGCAAACGTGATTTTAGACCTTGTTTATTGCAGCAAACATGATTCTAGACCTTGTTTAGTGCAGCAAACATGATTTTAGACCTAGTTTATTGCAGCAAACATGATTCTAGACCTTGTTTATTGCAGCAAACGTGATTTTAGACCTTTTTTAGTGCAGCAAACATGATTTTAGACCTTGTTTATTGCAGCAAACATGATTCTAGACCTTGTTTAGTGCAGCAAACATGATTCTAGACCTTGTTTATTGCAGCAAACGTGATTTTAGACCTTGTTTAGTGCAGCAAACTTGATTTTAGACCTTGTTTATTGCAGCAAACATGATTCTAGACCTTGTTTAGTGCAGCAAACATGATTCTAGACCTTGTTTATTGCAGCAAACGTGATTTTAGACCTTGTTTATTGCAGCAAACATGATTCTAGACCTTGTTTATTGCAGCAAACATGATTCTAGACCTTGTTTAGTGCAGCAAACATGATTTTAGACCTAGTTTATTGCAGCAAACATGATTCTAGACCTTGTTTATTGCAGCAAACATGATTCTAGACCTTGATTAGTGCAGCAAACATGATTCTAGACCTTGTTTATTGCAGCGAACGTGATTTTAGACCTTGTTTAGTGCAGCAAACATGACTCTAGACCTTGTTTAGTGCAGCAAACATGATTTTAGACCTTGTTTATTGCAGCAAACATGATTCTGGACCTTGTTTATTGCAGCAAACATGATTTTACACCTTGTTTATTGCAGCAAACATGATTCTAGACCTTGTTTATTGCAGCAAACGTGATTTTAGACCTTGTTTATTGCAGCAAACATGATTCTAGACCTTGTTTATTGCAGCAAACATGATTCTAGACCTTGTTTAGTGCAGCAAACATGATTTTAGACCTAGTTTATTGCAGCAAACATGATTCTAGACCTTGTTTATTGCAGCAAACATGATTCTAGACCTTGATTAGTGCAGCAAACATGATTCTAGACCTTGTTTATTGCAGCAAACGTGATTTTAGACCTTGTTTAGTGCAGCAAACATGACTCTAGACCTTGTTTAGTGCAGCAAACATGATTTTAGACCTTGTTTATTGCAGCAAACATGATTCTGGACCTTGTTTATTGCAGCAAACATGATTTTACACCTTGTTTATTGCAGCAAACATGATTCTAGACCTTGTTTATTGCAGCAAAGGTGATTTTAGACCTTGTTTAGTGCAGGAAACATGATTTTAGACCTTGTTTATTGCAGCAAACATGATTCTAGACCTTGTTTAGTGCAGCAAACGTGATTTTAGACCTTGTTTAGTGCAGCAAACGTGATTTTAGACCTTGTTTAGTGCAGGAAACATGATTTTAGACCTTGTTTAGTGCAGCAAACGTGATTTTAGACCTTGTTTATTGCAGCAAACATGATTCTAGACCTTGTTTATTGCAGCAAACATGATTCTAGACCTTGTTTAGTGCAGCAAACATGATTTTAGACCTAGTTTATTGCAGCAAACATGATTCTAGACCTTGTTTATTGCAGCAAACATGATTCTAGACCTTGATTAGTGCAGCAAACATGATTCTAGACCTTGTTTATTGCAGCAAACGTGATTTTAGACCTTGTTTAGTGCAGCAAACATGACTCTAGACCTTGTTTAGTGCAGCAAACATGATTTTAGACCTTGTTTATTGCAGCAAACATGATTCTGGACCTTGTTTATTGCAGCAAACATGATTTTACACCTTGTTTATTGCAGCAAACATGATTCTAGACCTTGTTTATTGCAGCAAACGTGATTTTAGACCTTGTTTATTGCAGCAAACATGATTCTAGACCTTGTTTATTGCAGCAAACATGATTCTAGACCTTGTTTAGTGCAGCAAACATGATTTTAGACCTAGTTTATTGCAGCAAACATGATTCTAGACCTTGTTTATTGCAGCAAACATGATTCTAGACCTTGATTAGTGCAGCAAACATGATTCTAGACCTTGTTTATTGCAGCAAACGTGATTTTAGACCTTGTTTAGTGCAGCAAACATGACTCTAGACCTTGTTTAGTGCAGCAAACATGATTTTAGACCTTGTTTATTGCAGCAAACATGATTCTGGACCTTGTTTATTGCAGCAAACATGATTTTACACCTTGTTTATTGCAGCAAACATGATTCTAGACCTTGTTTATTGCAGCAAAGGTGATTTTAGACCTTGTTTAGTGCAGGAAACATGATTTTAGACCTTGTTTATTGCAGCAAACATGATTCTAGACCTTGTTTAGTGCAGCAAACGTGATTTTAGACCTTGTTTAGTGCAGCAAACGTGATTTTAGACCTTGTTTAGTGCAGGAAACATGATTTTAGACCTTGTTTAGTGCAGCAAACATGATTCTAGACCTTGTTTATTGCAGCAAACGTGATTTTAGACCTTGTTTAGTGCAGCAAACATGACTCTAGACCTTGTTTAGTGCAGCAAACATGATTTTAGACCTTGTTTATTGCAGCAAACATGATTCTGGACCTTGTTTATTGCAGCAAACATGATTTTACACCTTGTTTATTGCAGCAAACATGATTCTAGACCTTGTTTATTGCAGCAAAGGTGATTTTAGACCTTGTTTAGTGCAGGAAACATGATTTTAGACCTTGTTTATTGCAGCAAACATGATTCTAGACCTTGTTTAGTGCAGCAAACGTGATTTTAGACCTTGTTTAGTGCAGCAAACGTGATTTTAGACCTTGTTTATTGCAGCAAACGTGATTTTAGACCTTGTTTAGTGCAGCAAACATGACTCTAGACCTTGTTTAGTGCAGCAAACATGATTTTAGACCTAGTTTATTGCAGCAAACATGATTCTAGACCTTGATTAGTGCAGCAAACATGATTCTAGACCTTGTTTATTGCAGCAAACGTGATTTTAGACCTTGTTTAGTGCAGCAAACTTGATTTTAGACCTTGTTTATTGCAGCAAACATGATTCTGGACTTTGTTTATTGCAGCAAACAAGATTTTACACCTTGATTATTGCAGCAAACATGATTCTAGACCTTGTTTATTGCAGCAAACATGATTCTAGACCTTGTTTAGTGCAGCAAACATGATTTTAGACCTTGTTTATTGCAGCAAACATGATTCTAGACCTTGTTTAGTGCAGCAAACATGATTTTAGACCTAGTTTATTGCAGCAAACATGATTCTAGACCTTGTTTAGTGCAGCAAACATGATTCTAGACCTTGTTTATTGCAGCAAACGTGATTTTAGACCTTGTTTAGTGCAGCAAACTTGATTTTAGACCTTGTTTATTGCAGCAAACATGATTCTGGACTTTGTTTATTGCAGCAAACAAGATTTTACACCTTGATTATTGCAGCAAACATGATTCTAGACCTTGTTTATTGCAGCAAACATGATTCTAGACCTTGTTTAGTGCAGCAAACATGATTTTAGACCTTGTTTATTGCAGCAAACATGATTCTAGACCTTGTTTAGTGCAGCAAACATGATTTTAGACCTAGTTTATTGCAGCAAACATGATTCTAGACCTTGTTTAGTGCAGCAAACATGATTCTAGACCTTGTTTATTGCAGCAAACGTGATTTTAGACCTTGTTTAGTGCAGCAAACATGACTCTAGACCTTGTTTAGTGCAGCAAACATGATTTTAGACCTTGTTTATTGCAGCAAACATGATTCTAGACCTTGTTTAGTGCAGCAAACATGATTCTAGACCTTGTTTATTGCAGCAAACGTGATTTTAGACCTTGTTTAGTGCAGCAAACTTGATTTTAGACCTTGTTTATTGCAGCAAACATGATTCTGGACTTTGTTTATTGCAGCAAACAAGATTTTACACCTTGATTATTGCAGCAAACATGATTCTAGACCTTTTTTATTGCAGCAAACATGATTCTAGACCTTGTTTAGTGCAGCAAACATGATTTTAGACCTTGTTTATTGCAGCAAACATGATTCTAGACCTTGTTTAGTGCAGCAAACATGATTTTAGACCTAGTTTATTGCAGCAAACATGATTCTAGACCTTGTTTATTGCAGCAAACGTGATTTTAGACCTTGTTTAGTGCAGCAAACATGATTTTAGACCTTGTTTATTGCAGCAAACATGATTCTAGACCTTGTTTAGTGCAGCAAACATGATTGTAGACCTTGATTATTGCAGCAAACGTGATTTTAGACCTTGTTTAGTGCAGCAAACATGATTTTAGACCTTGTTTATTGCAGCAAACATGATTCTAGACCTTGATTAGTGCAGCAAACATGATTCTAGACCTTGTTTATTGCAGCAAATGTGATTTTAGACCTTGTTTATAGCAGCAAACATGATTCTAGACCTTGTTTATTGCAGCAAACATGATTTTAGACCTTGTTTATTGCAGCAAACATGATTCTAGACCTTGTTTAGTGCAGCAAACATGATTTTAGACCTAGTTCATTGCAGCAAACATGATTCTAGACCTTGTTTATTGCAGCAAACATGATTCTAGACCTTGTTTAGTGCAGCAAACATGATTTTAGACCTTGTTTATTGCAGCAAACATGATTCTGGACCTTGTTTATTGCAGCAAACATGATTTTACACCTTGTTTATTGCAGCAAACATGATTCTAGACCTTGTTTATTGCAGCAAAGGTGATTTTAGACCTTGTTTAGTGCAGGAAACATGATTTTAGACCTTGTTTATTGCAGCAAACATGATTCTAGACCTTGTTTAGTGCAGCAAACGTGATTTTAGACCTTGTTTAGTGCAGCAAACTTGATTTTAGACCTTGTTTATTGCAGCAAACATGATTTTAGACCTAGTTTATTGCAGCAAACATGATTCTAGACCTTGTTTATTGCAGCAAACGTGATTTTAGACCTTGTTTATTGCAGCAAACATGATTCTAGACCTTGTTTATTGCAGCAAACATGATTCTAGACCTTGTTTAGTGCAGCAAACATGATTTTAGACCTAGTTTATTGCAGCAAACATGATTCTAGACCTTGTTTATTGCAGCAAACGTGATTTTGGACCTTGTTTAGTGCAGCAAACATGATTTTAGACCTTGTTTATTGCAGCAAACATGATTCTAGACCTTGTTTAGTGCAGCAAACATGATTCTAGACCTTGTTTATTGCAGCAAACATGATTTTAGACCTAGTTTATTGCAGCAAACATGATTCTAGACCTTGATTAGTGCAGCAAACATGATTCTAGACCTTGTTTATTGCAGCAAACGTGATTTTAGACCTTGTTTAGTGCAGCAAACATGACTCTAGACCTTGTTTAGTGCAGCAAACATGATTTTAGACCTAGTTTATTGCAGCAAACATGATTCTAGACCTTGATTAGTGCAGCAAACATGATTCTAGACCTTGTTTATTGCAGCAAACGTGATTTTAGACCTTGTTTAGTGCAGCAAACTTGATTTTAGACCTTGTTTATTGCAGCAAACATGATTCTGGACTTTGTTTATTGCAGCAAACAAGATTTTACACCTTGATTATTGCAGCAAACATGATTCTAGACCTTGTTTATTGCAGCAAACATGATTCTAGACCTTGTTTAGTGCAGCAAACATGATTTTAGACCTAGTTCATTGCAGCAAACATGATTCTAGACCTTGTTTATTGCAGCAAACATGATTCTAGACCTTGTTTAGTGCAGCAAACATGATTTTAGACCTTGTTTATTGCAGCAAACATGATTCTGGACCTTGTTTATTGCAGCAAACATGATTTTACACCTTGTTTATTGCAGCAAACATGATTCTAGACCTTGTTTATTGCAGCAAAGGTGATTTTAGACCTTGTTTAGTGCAGGAAACATGATTTTACACCTTGTTTATTGCAGCAAACATGATTCTAGACCTTGTTTATTGCAGCAAAGGTGATTTTAGACCTTGTTTAGTGCAGGAAACATGATTTTAGACCTTGTTTAGTGCAGCAAACATGATTCTAGACCTTGTTTATTGCAGCAAACTTGATTTTAGACCTTGTTTATTGCAATAAACATGATTTTAGACCTAGTTTATTGCAGCAAACATGATTCTAGACCTTGTTTATTGCAGCAAACTTGATTTTAGACCTTGTTTATTGCAATAAACATGATTTTAGACCTAGTTTATTGCAGCAAACATGATTCTAGACCTTGTTTATTGCAGCAAACGTGATTTTAGACCTTGTTTATTGCAGCAAACATGATTCTAGACCTTGTTTAGTGCAGCAAACATGATTTTAGACCTAGTTTATTGCAGCAAACATGATTCTAGACCTTGTTTATTGCAGCAAACGTGATTTTAGACCTTGTTTAGTGCAGCAAACATGATTTTAGACCTTGTTTGTTGCAGCAAACATGATTCTAGACCTTGTTTAGTGCAGCAAACATGATTCTAGACCTTGTTTATTGCAGCAAACGTGATTTTAGACCTTGTTTAGTGCAGCAAACATGATTTTAGACCTAGTTTATTGCAGCAAACATGATTCTAGACCTTGATTAGTGCAGCAAACATGATTCTAGACCTTGTTTATTGCAGCAAACGTGATTTTAGACCTTGTTTAGTGCAGCAAACATGACTCTAGACCTTGTTTAGTGCAGCAAACATGATTTTAGACCTTGTTTATTGCAGCAAACATGATTCTGGACCTTGTTTATTGCAGCAAACATGATTTTACACCTTGTTTAGTGCAGCAAACGTGATTTTAGACCTTGTTTAGTGCAGCAAACATGACTCTAGACCTTGTTTAGTGCAGCAAACATGATTTTAGACCTTGTTTATTGCAGCAAACATGATTCTGGACCTTGTTTATTGCAGCAAACATGATTTTACACCTTGTTTATTGCAGCAAACATGATTCTAGACCTTGTTTATTGCAGCAAAGGTGATTTTAGACCTTGTTTAGTGCAGGAAACATGATTTTAGACCTTGTTTATTGCAGCAAACATGATTCTAGACCTTGTTTAGTGCAGCAAACGTGATTTTAGACCTTGTTTAGTGCAGCAAACGTGATTTTAGACCTTGTTTAGTGCAGGAAACATGATTTTAGACCTTGTTTAGTGCAGCAAACATGATTTTAGACCTAGTTTATTGCAGCAAACATGATTCTAGACCTTGTTTATTGCAGCAAACATGATTCTAGACCTTGTTTATTGCAGCAAACTTGATTTTAGACCTTGTTTATTGCAATAAACATGATTTTAGACCTAGTTTATTGCAGCAAACATGATTCTAGACCTTGTTTATTGCAGCAAACATGATTTTAGACCTAGTTTATTGCAGCAAACATGATTCTAGACCTTGTTTATTGCAGCAAACGTGATTTTAGACCTTGTTTAGTGCAGCAAACATGATTTTAGACCTTGTTTATTGCAGCAAACATGATTCTAGACCTTGTTTAGTGCAGCAAACATGATTCTAGACCTTGTTTATTGCAGCAAACGTGATTTTAGACCTTGTTTAGTGCAGCAAACATGATTTTAGACCTAGTTTATTGCAGCAAACATGATTCTAGACCTTGATTAGTGCAGCAAACATGATTCTAGACCTTGTTTATTGCAGCAAACGTGATTTTAGACCTTGTTTAGTGCAGCAAACATGACTCTAGACCTTGTTTAGTGCAGCAAACATGATTTTAGACCTTGTTTATTGCAGCAAACATGATTCTGGACCTTGTTTATTGCAGCAAACATGATTTTAGACCTAGTTTATTGCAGCAAACATGATTCTAGACCTTGTTTATTGCAGCAAACGTGATTTTAGACCTCGTTTAGTGCAGCAAACATGACTCTAGACCTTGTTTAGTGCAGCAAACATGATTTTAGACCTTGTTTATTGCAGCAAACATGATTCTGGACCTTGTTTATTGCAGCAAACATGATTTTACACCTTGTTTATTGCAGCAAACATGATTCTAGACCTTGTTTATTGCAGCAAAGGTGATTTTAGACCTTGTTTAGTGCAGGAAACATGATTTTAGACCTTGTTTATTGCAGCAAACATGATTCTAGACCTTGTTTAGTGCAGCAAACGTGATTTTAGACCTTGTTTAGTGCAGCAAACGTGATTTTAGACCTTGTTTAGTGCAGGAAACATGATTTTAGACCTTGTTTAGTGCAGCAAACATGATTCTAGACCTTGTTTATTGCAGCAAACTTGATTTTAGACCTTGTTTATTGCAATAAACATGATTTTAGACCTAGTTTATTGCAGCAAACATGATTCTAGACCTTGTTTATTGCAGCAAACGTGATTTTAGACCTTGTTTATTGCAGCAAACATGATTCTAGACCTTGTTTAGTGCAGCAAACATGATTTTAGACCTAGTTTATTGCAGCAAACATGATTCTAGACCTTGTTTATTGCAGCAAACGTGATTTTAGACCTTGTTTAGTGCAGCAAACATGATTTTAGACCTTGTTTATTGCAGCAAACATGATTCTAGACCTTGTTTAGTGCAGCAAACATGATTCTAGACCTTGTTTATTGCAGCAAACGTGATTTTAGACCTTGTTTAGTGCAGCAAACATGATTTTAGACCTAGTTTATTGCAGCAAACATGATTTTAGACCTAGTTTATTGCAGCAAACAAGATTCTAGACCTTGTTTATTGCAGCAAAGGTGATTTTAGACCTTGTTTAGTGCAGGAAACATGATTTTAGACCTTGTTTAGTGCAGCAAACGTGATTTTAGACCTTGTTTAGTGCAGGAAACATGATTTTAGACCTTGTTTAGTGCAGCAAACATGATTCTAGACCTTGTTTATTGCAGCAAACATGATTTTAGACCTAGTTTATTGCAGCAAACATGATTCTAGACCTTGTTTATTGCAGCAAACGTGATTTTAGACCTTGTTTAGTGCAGCAAACATGATTTTAGACCTTGTTTATTGCAGCAAACATGATTCTAGACCTTGTTTAGTGCAGCAAACATGATTCTAGACCTAGTTTATTGCAGCAAACATGATTCTAGACCTTGTTTATTGCAGCAAACGTGATTTTAGACCTTGTTTATTGCAGCAAACATGATTCTAGACCTTGTTTAGTGCAGCAAACATGATTTTAGACCTAGTTTATTGCAGCAAACATGATTCTAGACCTTGTTTATTGCAGCAAACGTGATTTTAGACCTTGTTTAGTGCAGCAAACATGATTCTAGACCTTGTTTAGTGCAGCAAACATGATTCTAGACCTTGTTTATTGCAGCAAACGTGATTTTAGACCTTGTTTAGTGCAGCAAACATGATTTTAGACCTAGTTTATTGCAGCAAACATGATTCTAGACCTTGATTAGTGCAGCAAACATGATTCTAGACCTTGTTTATTGCAGCAAACGTGATTTTAGACCTTGTTTAGTGCAGCAAACATGACTCTAGACCTTGTTTAGTGCAGCAAACATGATTTTAGACCTTGTTTATTGCAGCAAACATGATTCTGGACCTTGTTTATTGCAGCAAACATGATTTTACACCTTGTTTATTGCAGCAAACATGATTCTAGACCTTGGTTATTGCAGCAAAGGTGATTTTAGACCTTGTTTAGTGCAGGAAACATGATTTTAGACCTTGTTTATTGCAGCAAACATGATTCTAGACCTTGTTTAGTGCAGCAAACGTGATTTTAGACCTTGTTTAGTGCAGCAAACGTGATTTTAGACCTTGTTTAGTGCAGGAAACATGATTTTAGACCTTGTTTAGTGCAGCAAACATGATTCTAGACCTTGTTTATTGCAGCAAACTTGATTTTAGACCTTGTTTATTGCAATAAACATGATTTTAGACCTAGTTTATTGCAGCAAACATGATTCTAGACCTTGTTTATTGCAGCAAACGTGATTTTAGACCTTGTTTATTGCAGCAAACATGATTCTAGACCTTGTTTAGTGCAGCAAACATGATTTTAGACCTAGTTTATTGCAGCAAACATGATTCTAGACCTTGTTTATTGCAGCAAACGTGATTTTAGACCTTGTTTAGTGCAGCAAACATGATTTTAGACCTTGTTTATTGCAGCAAACATGATTCTAGACCTTGTTTAGTGCAGCAAACATGATTCTAGACCTTGTTTATTGCAGCAAACGTGATTTTAGACCTTGTTTAGTGCAGCAAACATGATTTTAGACCTAGTTTATTGCAGCAAACATGATTTTAGACCTAGTTTATTGCAGCAAACATGATTCTAGACCTTGTTTATTGCAGCAAAGGTGATTTTAGACCTTGTTTAGTGCAGGAAACATGATTTTAGACCTTGTTTAGTGCAGCAAACGTGATTTTAGACCTTGTTTAGTGCAGGAAACATGATTTTAGACCTTGTTTAGTGCAGCAAACATGATTCTAGACCTTGTTTATTGCAGCAAACTTGATTTTAGACCTTGTTTATTGCAATAAACATGATTTTAGACCTAGTTTATTGCAGCAAACATGATTCTAGACCTTGTTTATTGCAGCAAACATGATTTTAGACCTAGTTTATTGCAGCAAACATGATTCTAGACCTTGTTTATTGCAGCAAACGTGATTTTAGACCTTGTTTAGTGCAGCAAACATGATTTTAGACCTTGTTTATTGCAGCAAACATGATTCTAGACCTTGTTTAGTGCAGCAAACATGATTCTAGACCTTGTTTATTGCAGCAAACGTGATTTTAGACCTTGTTTAGTGCAGCAAACATGATTTTAGACCTAGTTTATTGCAGCAAACATGATTCTAGACCTTGATTAGTGCAGCAAACATGATTCTAGACCTTGTTTATTGCAGCAAACGTGATTTTAGACCTTGTTTAGTGCAGCAAACATGACTCTAGACCTTGTTTAGTGCAGCAAACATGATTTTAGACCTTGTTTATTGCAGCAAACATGATTCTGGACCTTGTTTATTGCAGCAAACATGATTTTAGACCTAGTTTATTGCAGCAAACATGATTCTAGACCTTGATTAGTGCAGCAAACATGATTCTAGACCTTGTTTATTGCAGCAAACGTGATTTTAGACCTTGTTTAGTGCAGCAAACATGATTCTGGACCTTGTTTATTGCAGCAAACATGATTTTACACCTTGTTTATTGCAGCAAACATGATTCTAGACCTTGTTTATTGCAGCAAAGGTGATTTTAGACCTTGTTTAGTGCAGGAAACATGATTTTAGACCTTGTTTATTGCAGCAAACATGATTCTAGACCTTGTTTAGTGCAGCAAACGTGATTTTAGACCTTGTTTCGTGCAGCAAACGTGATTTTAGACCTTGTTTAGTGCAGGAAACATGATTTTAGACCTTGTTTAGTGCAGCAAACATGATTCTAGACCTTGTTTATTGCAGCAAACTTGATTTTAGACCTTGTTTATTGCAATAAACATGATTTTAGACCTAGTTTATTGCAGCAAACATGATTCTAGACCTTGTTTATTGCAGCAAACGTGATTTTAGACCTTGTTTATTGCAGCAAACATGATTCTAGACCTTGTTTAGTGCAGCAAACATGATTTTAGACCTAGTTTATTGCAGCAAACATGATTCTAGACCTTGTTTATTGCAGCAAACGTGATTTTAGACCTTGTTTAGTGCAGCAAACATGATTTTAGACCTTGTTTATTGCAGCAAACATGATTCTAGACCTTGTTTAGTGCAGCAAACATGATTCTAGACCTTGTTTATTGCAGCAAACGTGATTTTAGACCTTGTTTAGTGCAGCAAACATGATTTTAGACCTAGTTTATTGCAGCAAACATGATTTTAGACCTAGTTTATTGCAGCAAACATGATTCTAGACCTTGTTTATTGCAGCAAAGGTGATTTTAGACCTTGTTTAGTGCAGGAAACATGATTTTAGACCTTGTTTAGTGCAGCAAACGTGATTTTAGACCTTGTTTAGTGCAGGAAACATGATTTTAGACCTTGTTTAGTGCAGCAAACATGATTCTGGACCTTGTTTATTGCAGCAAACTTGATTTTAGACCTTGTTTATTGCAATAAACATGATTTTAGACCTAGTTTATTGCAGCAAACATGATTTTAGACCTAGTTTATTGCAGCAAACATGATTCTAGACCTTGTTTATTGCAGCAAACATGATTCTAGACCTTGTTTAGTGCAGCAAACATGATTCTAGACCTTGTTTATTGCAGCAAACGTGATTTTAGACCTTGTTTAGTGCAGCAAACATGATTTTAGACCTAGTTTATTGCAGCAAACATGATTCTAGACCTTGATTAGTGCAGCAAACATGATTCTAGACCTTGTTTATTGCAACAAACGTGATTTTAGACCTTGTTTAGTGCAGCAAACATGACTCTAGACCTTGTTTAGTGCAGCAAACATGATTTTAGACCTTGTTTATTGCAGCAAACATGATTCTGGACCTTGTTTATTGCAGCAAACATGATTTTACACCTTGTTTATTGCAGCAAACATGATTCTAGACCTTGTTTATTGCAGCAAAGGTGATTCTAGACCTTGTTTAGTGGAGCAAACGTGATTTTAGACCTTGTTTAGTGCAGCAAACGTGATTTTAGACCTTGTTTAGTGCAGGAAACATGATTTTAGACCTTGTTTAGTGCAGCAAACATGATTCTAGACCTTGTTTATTGCAGCAAACTTGATTTTAGACCTTGTTTATTGCAATAAACATGATTTTAGACCTAGTTTATTGCAGCAAACATGATTCTAGACCTTGTTTATTGCAGCAAACGTGATTTTAGACCTTGTTTATTGCAGCAAACATGATTCTAGACCTTGTTTAGTGCAGCAAACATGATTTTAGACCTAGTTTATTGCAGCAAACATGATTCTAGACCTTGTTTATTGCAGCAAACGTGATTTTAGACCTTGTTTAGTGCAGCAAACATGATTTTAGACCTTGTTTATTGCAGCAAACGTGATTCTAGACCTTGTTTAGTGCAGCAAACATGATTCTAGACCTTGTTTGTTGCAGCAAACGTGATTTTAGACCTTGTTTAGTGCAGCAAACATGATTTTAGACCTAGTTTATTGCAGCAAACATGATTCTAGACCTTGATTAGTGCAGCAAACATGATTCTAGACCTTGTTTATTGCAGCAAAGGTGATTTTAGACCTTGTTTAGTGCAGGAAACATGATTTTAGACCTTGTTTATTGCAGCAAACATGATTCTAGACCTTGTTTAGTGCAGCAAACGTGATTTTAGACCTTGTTTAGTGCAGCAAACGTGATTTTAGACCTTGTTTAGTGCAGGAAACATGATTTTAGACCTTGTTTAGTGCAGCAAACATGATTCTAGACCTTGTTTATTGCAGCAAACTTGATTTTAGACCTTGTTTATTGCAATAAACATGATTTTAGACCTAGTTTATTGCAGCAAACATGATTCTAGACCTTGTTTATTGCAGCAAACGTGATTTTAGACCTTGTTTATTGCAGCAAACATGATTCTAGACCTTGTTTAGTGCAGCAAACATGATTTTAGACCTAGTTTATTGCAGCAAACATGATTCTAGACCTTGTTTATTGCAGCAAACGTGATTTTAGACCTTGTTTAGTGCAGCAAACATGATTTTAGACCTAGTTTATTGCAGCAAACATGATTCTAGACCTTGATTAGTGCAGCAAACATGATTCTAGACCTTGTTTATTGCAGCAAAGGTGATTTTAGACCTTGTTTAGTGCAGGAAACATGATTTTAGACCTTGTTTATTGCAGCAAACATGATTCTAGACCTTGTTTAGTGCAGCAAACGTGATTTTAGACCTTGTTTAGTGCAGCAAACGTGATTTTAGACCTTGTTTAGTGCAGGAAACATGATTTTAGACCTTGTTTAGTGCAGCAAACATGATTCTAGACCTTGTTTATTGCAGCAAACTTGATTTTAGACCTTGTTTATTGCAATAAACATGATTCTAGACCTTGTTTATTGCAGCAAACTTGATTTTAGACCTTGTTTATTGCAATAAACATGATTTTAGACCTTGTTTATTGCAGCAAACATGATTCTAGACCTTGTTTAGTGCAGCAAACATGATTTTAGACCTAGTTTATTGCAGCAAACATGATTCTAGACCTTGTTTAGTGCAGCAAACATGATTTTAGACCTAGTTTATTGCAGCAAACATGATTCTAGACCTTGATTAGTGCAGCAAACATGATTCTAGACCTTGTTTATTGCAGCAAAGGTGATTTTAGACCTTGTTTAGTGCAGGAAACATGATTTTAGACCTTGTTTATTGCAGCAAACATGATTCTAGACCTTGTTTAGTGCAGCAAACGTGATTTTAGACCTTGTTTAGTGCAGCAAACGTGATTTTAGACCTTGTTTAGTGCAGGAAACATGATTTTAGACCTTGTTTAGTGCAGCAAACATGATTCTAGACCTTGTTTATTGCAGCAAACTTGATTTTAGACCTTGTTTATTGCAATAAACATGATTTTAGACCTAGTTTATTGCAGCAAACATGATTCTAGACCTTGTTTATTGCAGCAAACGTGATTTTAGACCTTGTTTATTGCAGCAAACATGATTCTAGACCTTGTTTAGTGCAGCAAACATGATTTTAGACCTAGTTTATTGCAGCAAACATGATTCTAGACCTTGTTTATTGCAGCAAACGTGATTTTAGACCTTGTTTAGTGCAGCAAACATGATTTTAGACCTAGTTTATTGCAGCAAACATGATTCTAGACCTTGATTAGTGCAGCAAACATGATTCTAGACCTTGTTTATTGCAGCAAAGGTGATTTTAGACCTTGTTTAGTGCAGGAAACATGATTTTAGACCTTGTTTATTGCAGCAAACATGATTCTAGACCTTGTTTAGTGCAGCAAACGTGATTTTAGACCTTGTTTAGTGCAGCAAACGTGATTTTAGACCTTGTTTAGTGCAGGAAACATGATTTTAGACCTTGTTTAGTGCAGCAAACATGATTCTAGACCTTGTTTATTGCAGCAAACTTGATTTTAGACCTTGTTTATTGCAATAAACATGATTCTAGACCTTGTTTATTGCAGCAAACTTGATTTTAGACCTTGTTTATTGCAATAAACATGATTTTAGACCTTGTTTATTGCAGCAAACATGATTCTAGACCTTGTTTAGTGCAGCAAACATGATTTTAGACCTAGTTTATTGCAGCAAACATGATTCTAGACCTTGTTTAGTGCAGCAAACATGATTTTAGACCTAGTTTATTGCAGCAAACATGATTCTAGACCTTGTTTATTGCAGCAAACGTGATTTTAGACCTTGTTTAGTGCAGCAGACATGATTTTAGACCTTTTTTATTGCAGCAAACATGATTCTAGACCTTGTTTAGTGCAGCAAACATGATTCTAGACCTTGTTTATTGCAGCAAACATGATTCTAGACCTTGATTAGTGCAGCAAACATGATTCTAGACCTTGTTTATTGCAGCAAAGGTGATTTTAGACCTTGTTTAGTGCAGGAAACATGATTTTAGACCTTGTTTATTGCAGCAAACATGATTCTAGACCTTGTTTAGTGCAGCAAACGTGATTTTAGACCTTGTTTAGTGCAGCAAACGTGATTTTAGACCTTGTTTAGTGCAGGAAACATGATTTTAGACCTTGTTTAGTGCAGCAAACATGATTCTAGACCTTGTTTATTGCAGCAAACTTGATTTTAGACCTTGTTTATTGCAATAAACATGATTCTAGACCTTGTTTATTGCAGCAAACTTGATTTTAGACCTTGTTTATTGCAATAAACATGATTTTAGACCTTGTTTATTGCAGCAAACATGATTCTAGACCTTGTTTAGTGCAGCAAACATGATTTTAGACCTAGTTTATTGCAGCAAACATGATTCTAGACCTTGTTTAGTGCAGCAAACATGATTTTAGACCTAGTTTATTGCAGCAAACATGATTCTAGACCTTGTTTATTGCAGCAAACGTGATTTTAGACCTTGTTTAGTGCAGCAAACATGATTTTAGACCTTTTTTATTGCAGCAAACATGATTCTAGACCTTGTTTAGTGCAGCAAACATGATTCTAGACCTTGTTTATTGCAGCAAACTTGATTTTAGACCTTGTTTATTGCAATAAACATGATTTTAGACCTAGTTTATTGCAGCAAACATGATTCTAGACCTTGTTTATTGCAGCAAACGTGATTTTAGACCTTGTTTATTGCAGCAAACATGATTCTAGACCTTGTTTAGTGCAGCAAACATGATTTTAGACCTAGTTTATTGCAGCAAACATGATTCTAGACCTTGTTTATTGCAGCAAACGTGATTTTAGACCTTGTTTAGTGCAGCAAACATGATTTTAGACCTTGTTTATTGCAGCAAACATGATTCTAAACCTTGTTTAGTGCAGCAAACATGATTCTAGACCTTGTTTATTGCAGCAAACGTGATTTTAGACCTTGTTTAGTGCAGCAAACATGATTTTAGACCTAGTTTATTGCAGCAAACATGATTCTAGACCTTGATTAGTGCAGCAAACATGATTCTAGACCTTGTTTATTGCAGCAAAGGTGATTTTAGACCTTGTTTAGGGCAGGAAACATGATTTTAGACCTTGTTTATTGCAGCAAACATGATTCTAGACCTTGTTTAGTGCAGCAAACGTGATTTTAGACCTTGTTTAGTGCAGCAAACGTGATTTTAGACCTTGTTTAGTGCAGGAAACATGATTTTAGACCTTGTTTAGTGCAGCAAACATGATTCTAGACCTTGTTTATTGCAGCAAACTTGATTTTAGACCTTGTTTATTGCAATAAACATGATTCTAGACCTTGTTTATTGCAGCAAACTTGATTTTAGACCTTGTTTATTGCAATAAACATGATTTTAGACCTTGTTTATTGCAGCAAACATGATTCTAGACCTTGTTTAGTGCAGCAAACATGATTTTAGACCTAGTTTATTGCAGCAAACATGATTCTAGACCTTGTTTAGTGCAGCAAACATGATTTTAGACCTAGTTTATTGCAGCAAACATGATTCTAGACCTTGTTTATGGCAGCAAACGTGATTTTAGACCTTGTTTAGTGCAGCAAACATGATTTTAGACCTTTTTTATTGCAGCAAACATGATTCTAGACCTTGTTTAGTGCAGCAAACATGATTCTAGACCTTGTTTATTGCAGCAAACGTGATTTTAGACCTTGTTTAGTGCAGCAAACTTGATTTTAGACCTTGTTTATTGCAGCAAACATGATTCTAGACCTTGTTTAGTGCAGCAAACATGATTCTAGACCTTGTTTATTGCAGCAAACGTGATTTTAGACCTTGTTTATTGCAGCAAACATGATTCTAGACCTTGTTTATTGCAGCAAACATGATTCTAGACCTTGTTTAGTGCAGCAAACATGATTTTAGACCTAGTTTATTGCAGCAAACATGATTCTAGACCTTGTTTAGTGCAGCAAACATGATTTTAGACCTAGTTTATTGCAGCAAACATGATTCTAGACCTTGATTAGTGCAGCAAACATGATTCTAGACCTTGTTTATTGCAGCAAACGTGATTTTAGACCTTGTTTAGTGCAGCAAACATGACTCTAGACCTTGTTTAGTGCAGCAAACATGATTTTAGACCTTGTTTATTGCCGCAAACATGATTCTAGACCTTGTTTAGTGCAGCAAACATGATTCTAGACCTTGTTTATTGCAGCAAACGTGATTTTAGACCTTGTTTAGTGCAGCAAACTTGATTTTAGACCTTGTTTATTGCAGCAAACATGATTCTGGACCTTGTTTATTGCAGCAAACAAGATTTTAGACCTAGTTTATTGCAGCAAACATGATTCTAGACCTTGTTTAGTGCAGCAAACATGATTTTAGACCTAGTTTATTGCAGCAAACATGATTCTAGACCTTGTTTATTGCAGCAAACGTGATTTTAGACCTTGTTTAGTGCAGCAAACATGATTTTAGACCTTTTTTATTGCAGCAAACATGATTCTAGACCTTGTTTAGTGCAGCAAACATGATTCTAGACCTTGTTTATTGCAGCAAACGTGATTTTAGACCTTGTTTAGTGCAGCAAACTTGATTTTAGACCTTGTTTATTGCAGCAAACATGATTCTAGACCTTGTTTAGTGCAGCAAACATGATTCTAGACCTTGTTTATTGCAGCAAACGTGATTTTAGACCTTGTTTATTGCAGCAAACATGATTCTAGACCTTGTTTATTGCAGCAAACATGATTCTAGACCTTGTTTAGTGCAGCAAACATGATTTTAGACCTAGTTTATTGCAGCAAACATGATTCTAGACCTTGTTTAGTGCAGCAAACATGATTTTAGACCTAGTTTATTGCAGCAAACATGATTCTAGACCTTGATTAGTGCAGCAAACATGATTCTAGACCTTGTTTATTGCAGCAAACGTGATTTTAGACCTTGTTTAGTGCAGCAAACATGACTCTAGACCTTGTTTAGTGCAGCAAACATGATTTTAGACCTTGTTTATTGCCGCAAACATGATTCTAGACCTTGTTTAGTGCAGCAAACATGATTCTAGACCTTGTTTATTGCAGCAAACGTGATTTTAGACCTTGTTTAGTGCAGCAAACTTGATTTTAGACCTTGTTTATTGCAGCAAACATGATTCTGGACCTTGTTTATTGCAGCAAACAAGATTTTACACCTTGATTATTGCAGCAAACATGATTCTAGACCTTGTTTATTGCAGCAAACATGATTCTAGACCTTGTTTAGTGCAGCAAACATGATTTTAGACCTTGTTTATTGCAGCAAACATGATTCTAGACCTTGTTTATTGCAGCAAACGTGATTTTAGACCTTGTTTAGTGCAGCAAACATGATTTTAGACCTTGTTTATTGCAGCAAACATGATTCTAGACCTTGTTTAGTGCAGCAAACATGATTCTAGACCTTGATTATTGCAGCAAACGTGATTTTAGACCTTGTTTAGTGCAGCAAACATGATTTTAGACCTTGTTTATTGCAGCAAACATGATTCTAGACCTTGATTAGTGCAGCAAACATGATTCTAGACCTTGTTTATTGCAGCAAATGTGATTTTAGACCTTGTTTATAGCAGCAAACATGATTCTAGACCTTGTTTATTGCAGCAAACATGATTTTAGACCTTGTTTATTGCAGCAAACATGATTCTAGACCTTGTTTAGTGCAGCAAACATGATTTTAGACCTAGTTCATTGCAGCAAACATGATTCTAGACCTTGTTTATTGCAGCAAACATGATTCTAGACCTTGTTTAGTGCAGCAAACATGATTTTAGACCTTGTTTATTGCAGCAAACATGATTCTGGACCTTGTTTATTGCAGCAAACATGATTTTACACCTTGTTTATTGCAGCAAACATGATTCTAGACCTTGTTTATTGCAGCAAAGGTGATTTTAGACCTTGTTTAGTGCAGGAAACATGATTTTAGACCTTGTTTATTGCAGCAAACATGATTCTAGACCTTGTTTAGTGCAGCAAACGTGATTTTAGACCTTGTTTAGTGCAGCAAACGTGATTTTAGACCTTGTTTAGTGCAGGAAACATGATTTTAGACCTTGTTTAGTGCAGCAAACATGATTCTAGACCTTGTTTATTGCAGCAAACTTGATTTTAGACCTTGTTTATTGCAATAAACATGATTTTAGACCTAGTTTATTGCAGCAAACATGATTCTAGACCTTGTTTATTGCAGCAAACGTGATTTTAGACCTTGTTTATTGCAGCAAACATGATTCTAGACCTTGTTTAGTGCAGCAAACATGATTCTAGACCTTGTTTATTGCAGCAAACGTGATTTTAGACCTTGTTTATTGCAGCAAACATGATTCTAGACCTTGTTTAGTGCAGCAAACATGATTCTAGACCTTGTTTAGTGCAGGAAACATGATTTTAGACCTTGTTTAGTGCAGCAAACATGATTCTAGACCTTGTTTATTGCAGCAAACATGATTTTAGACCTAGTTTATTGCAGCAAACATGATTCTAGACCTTGTTTAGTGCAGCAAACATGATTCTAGACCTTGTTTAGTGCAGCAAACGTGATTTTAGACCTTGTTTATTGCAGCAAACATGATTCTAGACCTTGTTTAGTGCAGCAAACATGATTTTAGACCTAGTTTATTGCAGCAAACATGATTCTAGACCTTGTTTATTGCAGCAAATGTGATTTTAGACCTTGTTTAGTGCAGCAAACATGATTTTAGACCTTGTTTATTGCAGCAAACATGATTCTAGACCTTGTTTAGTGCAGCAAACATGATTCTAGACCTTGTTTATTGCAGCAAACGTGATTTTAGACCTTGTTTAGTGCAGCAAACTTGATTTTAGACCTTGTTTATTGCAGCAAACATGATTCTAGACCTTGTTTAGTGCAGCAAACATGATTCTAGACCTTGTTTATTGCAGCAAACGTGATTTTAGACCTTGTTTATTGCAGCAAACATGATTCTAGACCTTGTTTATTGCAGCAAACATGATTCTAGACCTTGTTTAGTGCAGCAAACATGATTTTAGACCTAGTGTATTGCAGCAAACATGATTCTAGACCTTGTTTATTGCAGCAAACGTGATTTTAGACCTTGTTTAGTGCAGCAAACATGATTTTAGACCTTGTTTATTGCAGCAAACATGATTCTAGACATTGTTTAGTGCAGCAAACATGATTCTAGACCTTGTTTAGTGCAGCAAACTTGATTCTAGACCTTGTTTATTGCAGCAAACGTGATTTTAGACCTTGTTTATTGCAGCAAACATGATTCTAGACCTTGTTTATTGCAGCAAACATGATTCTAGACCTTGTTTAGTGCAGCAAACATGATTTTAGACCTAGTTTATTGCAGCAAACATGATTCTAGACCTTGTTTATTGCAGCAAACGTGATTTTAGACCTTGTTTAGTGCAGCAAACATGATTTTAGACCTAGTTTATTGCAGCAAACATGATTCTAGACCTTGATTAGTGCAGCAAACATGATTCTAGACCTTGTTTATTGCAGCAAACGTGATTTTAGACCTTGTTTAGTGCAGCAAACATGACTCTAGACCTTGTTTAGTGCAGCAAACATGATTTTAGACCTTGTTTATTGCAGCAAACATGATTCTAGACCTTGTTTAGTGCAGCAAACATGATTTTAGACCTAGTTCATTGCAGCAAACATGATTCTAGACCTTGTTTATTGCAGCAAACATGATTCTAGACCTTGTTTAGTGCAGCAAACATGATTTTAGACCTTGTTTATTGCAGCAAACATGATTCTGGACCTTGTTTATTGCAGCAAACATGATTTTACACCTTGTTTATTGCAGCAAACATGATTCTAGACCTTGTTTATTGCAGCAAAGGTGATTTTAGACCTTGTTTAGTGCAGCAAACATGATTCTAGACCTTGTTTAGTGCAGCAAACATGATTCTAGACCTTGTTTATTGCAGCAAACGTGATTTTAGACCTTGTTTAGTGCAGCAAACTTGATTTTAGACCTTGTTTATTGCAGCAAACATGATTCTAGACCTTGTTTAGTGCAGCAAACATGATTCTAGACCTTGTTTATTGCAGCAAACGTGATTTTAGACCTTGTTTATTGCAGCAAACATGATTCTAGACCTTGTTTATTGCAGCAAACATGATTCTAGACCTTGTTTATTGCAGCAAACGTGATTTTAGACCTTGTTTAGTGCAGCAAACATGATTTTAGACCTTGTTTATTGCAGCAAACATGATTCTAGACATTGTTTAGTGCAGCAAACATGATTCTAGACCTTGTTTAGTGCAGCAAACTTGATTCTAGACCTTGTTTATTGCAGCAAACGTGATTTTAGACCTTGTTTATTGCAGCAAACATGATTCTAGACCTTGTTTATTGCAGCAAACATGATTCTAGACCTTGTTTAGTGCAGCAAACATGATTTTAGACCTAGTTTATTGCAGCAAACATGATTCTAGACCTTGTTTATTGCAGCAAACGTGATTTTAGACCTTGTTTAGTGCATCAAACATGATTTTAGACCTAGTTTATTGCAGCAAACATGATTCTAGACCTTGATTAGTGCAGCAAACATGATTCTAGACCTTGTTTATTGCAGCAAACGTGATTTTAGACCTTGTTTAGTGCAGCAAACATGACTCTAGACCTTGTTTAGTGCAGCAAACATGATTTTAGACCTTGTTTATTGCAGCAAACATGATTCTAGACCTTGTTTAGTGCAGCAAACATGATTCTAGACCTTGTTTATTGCAGCAAACGTGATTTTAGACCTTGTTTAGTGCAGCAAACTTGATTTTAGACCTTGTTTATTGCAGCAAACATGATTCTGGACCTTGTTTATTGCAGCAAACAAGATTTTACACCTTGTTTATTGCAGCAAACATGATTCTAGACCTTGTTTATTGCAGCAAACATGATTCTAGACCTTGTTTAGTGCAGCAAACATGATTTTAGACCTTGTTTATTGCAGCAAACATGATTCTAGACCTTGTTTAGTGCAGCAAACATGATTTTAGACCTAGTTTATTGCAGCAAACATGATTCTAGACCTTGTTTATTGCAGCAAACGTGATTTTAGACCTTGTTTAGTGCAGCAAACATGATTTTAGACCTTGTTTATTGCAGCAAACATGATTCTAGACCTTGTTTAGTGCAGCAAACATGATTCTAGACCTTGTTTATTGCAGCAAACGTGATTTTAGACCTTGTTTATTGCAGCAAACGTGATTTTAGACCTTGTTTATAGCAGCAAACATGATTCTAGACCTTGTTTATTGCAGCAAACATGATTTTAGACCTTGTTTATTGCAGCAAACATGATTCTAGACCTTGTTTAGTGCAGCAAACATGATTTTAGACCTAGTTCATTGCAGCAAACATGATTCTAGACCTTGTTTATTGCAGCAAACATGATTCTAGACCTTGTTTAGTGCAGCAAACATGATTTTAGACCTTGTTTATTGCAGCAAACATGATTCTGGACCTTGTTTATTGCAGCAAACATGATTTTACACCTTGTTTATTGCAGCAAACATGATTCTAGACCTTGTTTATTGCAGCAAAGGTGATTTTAGACCTTGTTTAGTGCAGGAAACATGATTTTACACCTTGTTTATTGCAGCACACATGATTCTAGACCTTGTTTATTGCAGCAAACGTGATTTTAGACCTTGTTTAGTGCAGGAAACATGATTTTAGACCTTGTTTAGTGCAGAAAACATGATTCTAGACCTTGTTTATTGCAGCAAACTTGATTTTAGACCTTGTTTATTGCAATAAACATGATTTTAGACCTAGTTTATTGCAGCAAACATGATTCTAGACCTTGTTTATTGCAGCAAACGTGATTTTAGACCTTGTTTATTGCAGCAAACATGATTCTAGACCTTGTTTAGTGCAGCAAACATGATTTTAGACCTAGTTTATTGCAGCAAACATGATTCTAGACCTTGTTTATTGCAGCAAACGTGATTTTAGACCTTGTTTAGTGCAGCAAAAATGATTTTAGACCTTGTTTATTGCAGCAAACATGATTCTAGACCTTGTTTAGTGCAGCAAACATGATTCTAGACCTTGTTTATTGCAGCAAACGTGATTTTAGACCTTGTTTAGTGCAGCAAACATGATTTTAGACCTAGTTTATTGCAGCAAACATGATTCTAGACCTTGATTAGTGCAGCAAACATGATTCTAGACCTTGTTTATTGCAGCAAACATGATTTTAGACCTTGTTTAGTGCAGCAAACATGACTCTAGACCTTGTTTAGTGCAGCAAACATGATTTTAGACCTTGTTTATTGCAGCAAACATGATTCTGGACCTTGTTTATTGCAGCAAACATGATTTTACACCTTGTTTATTGCAGCAAACATGATTCTAGACCTTGTTTATTGCAGCAAAGGTGATTTTAGACCTTGTTTAGTGCAGGAAACATGATTTTAGACCTTGTTTATTGCAGCAAACATGATTCTAGACCTTGTTTAGTGCAGCAAACGTGATTTTAGACCTTGTTTAGTGCAGCAAACGTGATTTTAGACCTTGTTTAGTGCAGGAAACATGATTTTAGACCTTGTTTAGTGCAGCAAACATGATTCTAGACCTTGTTTATTGCAGCAAACTTGATTTTAGACCTTGTTTATTGCAATAAACATGATTTTAGACCTAGTTTATTGCAGCAAACATGATTCTAGACCTTGTTTATTGCAGCAAACGTGATTTTAGACCTTGTTTATTGCAGCAAACATGATTCTAGACCTTGTTTAGTGCAGCAAACAAGATTTTAGACCTAGTTTATTGCAGCAAACATGATTCTAGACCTTGTTTATTGCAGCAAACGTGATTTTAGACCTTGTTTAGTGCAGCAAACATGATTTTAGACCTTGTTTATTGCAGCAAACATGATTCTAGACCTTGTTTAGTGCAGCAAACATGATTCTAGACCTTGTTTATTGCAGCAAACGTGATTTTAGACCTTGTTTAGTGCAGCAAACATGATTTTAGACCTTGTTTATTGCAGCAAACATGATTCTAGACCTTGTTTAGTGCAGCAAACATGATTCTAGACCTTGTTTATTGCAGCAAACGTGATTTTAGACCTTGTTTAGTGCAGCAAACATGATTTTAGACCTAGTTTATTGCAGCAAACATGATTCTAGACCTTGATTAGTGCAGCAAACATGATTCTAGACCTTGTTTATTGCAGCAAACGTGATTTTAGACCTTGTTTAGTGCAGCAAACATGACTCTAGACCTTGTTTAGTGCAGCAAACATGATTTTAGACCTTGTTTATTGCAGCAAACATGATTCTGGACCTTGTTTATTGCAGCAAACATGATTTTACACCTTGTTTATTGCAGCAAACATGATTCTAGACCTTGTTTATTGCAGCAAAAGTGATTTTAGACCTTGTTTAGTGCAGGAAACATGATTTTAGACCTTGTTTATTGCAGCAAACATGATTCTAGACCTTGTTTAGTGCAGCAAACGTGATTTTAGACCTTGTTTAGTGCAGCAAACGTGATTTTAGACCTTGTTTAGTGCAGCAAACTTGATTTTAGACCTTGTTTATTGCAGCAAACATGATTCTGGACCTTGTTTATTGCAGCAAACAAGATTTTACACCTTGTTTATTGCAGCAAACATGATTCTAGACCTTGTTTATTGCAGCAAACATGATTCTAGACCTTGTTTAGTGCAGCAAACATGATTTTAGACCTTGTTTATTGCAGCAAACATGATTCTAGACCTTGTTTATTGCAGCAAACATGATTCTAGACCTTGTTTAGTGCAGCAAACATGATTTTAGACCTAGTTTATTGCAGCAAACATGATTCTAGACCTTGTTTATTGCAGCAAACGTGATTTTAGACCTTGTTTAGTGCAGCAAACATGATTTTAGACCTTGTTTATTGCAGCAAACATGATTCTAGACCTTGTTTAGTGCAGCAAACATGATTCTAGACCTTGTTTATTGCAGCAAACGTGATTTTAGACCTTGTTTAGTGCAGCAAACATGATTTTAGACCTTGTTTATTTCAGCAAACATGATTCTAGACCTTGATTAGTGCAGCAAACATGATTCTAGACCTTGTTTATTGCAGCAAACGTGATTTTAGACCTTGTTTATAGCAGCAAACATGATTCTAGACCTTGTTTATTGCAGCAAACATGATTTTAGACCTTGTTTATTGCAGCAAACATGATTCTAGACCTTGTTTAGTGCAGCAAACATGATTTTAGACCTAGTTCATTGCAGCAAACATGATTCTAGACCTTGTTTATTGCAGCAAACGTGATTTTAGACCTTGTTTAGTGCAGCAAACATGATTTTAGACCTTGTTTATTGCAGCAAACATGATTCTAGACCTTGTTTAGTGCAGCAAACATGATTCTAGACCTTGTTTATTGCAGCAAACGTGATTTTAGACCTTGTTTAGTGCAGCAAACATGATTTTAGACCTTGTTTATTTCAGCAAACATGATTCTAGACCTTGATTAGTGCAGCAAACATGATTCTAGACCTTGTTTATTGCAGCAAACGTGATTTTAGACCTTGTTTATAGCAGCAAACATGATTCTAGACCTTGTTTATTGCAGCAAACATGATTTTAGACCTTGTTTATTGCAGCAAACATGATTCTAGACCTTGTTTAGTGCAGCAAACATGATTTTAGACCTAGTTCATTGCAGCAAACATGATTCTAGACCTTGTTTATTGCAGCAAACATGATTCTAGACCTTGTTTAGTGCAGCAAACATGATTTTAGACCTTGTTTATTGCAGCAAACATGATTCTGGACCTTGTTTATTGCAGCAAACATGATTTTACACCTTGTTTATTGCAGCAAACATGATTCTAGACCTTGTTTATTGCAGCAAAGGTGATTTTAGACCTTGTTTAGTGCAGGAAACATGATTTTACACCTTGTTTATTGCAGCACACATGATTCTAGACCTTGTTTATTGCAGCAAAGGTGATTTTAGACCTTGTTTAGTGCAGGAAACATGATTTTAGACCTTGTTTATTGCAGCAAACATGATTCTAGACCTTGTTTAGTGCAGCAAACGTGATTTTAGACCTTGTTTAGTGCAGGAAACATGATTTTAGACCTTGTTTAGTGCAGCAAACATGATTCTAGACCTTGTTTATTGCAGCAAACTTGATTTTAGACCTTGTTTATTGCAATAAACATGATTTTAGACCTAGTTTATTGCAGCAAACATGATTCTAGACCTTGTTTATTGCAGCAAACGTGATTTTAGACCTTGTTTATTGCAGCAAACATGATTCTAGACCTTGTTTAGTGCAGCAAACATGATTTTAGACCTAGTTTATTGCAGCAAACATGATTCTAGACCTTGTTTATTGCAGCAAACGTGATTTTAGACCTTGTTTAGTGCAGCAAAAATGATTTTAGACCTTGTTTATTGCAGCAAACATGATTCTAGACCTTGTTTAGTGCAGCAAACATGATTCTAGACCTTGTTTATTGCAGCAAACGTGATTTTAGACCTTGTTTAGTGCAGCAAACATGATTTTAGACCTAGTTTATTGCAGCAAACATGATTCTAGACCTTGATTAGTGCAGCAAACATGATTCTAGACCTTGTTTATTGCAGCAAACATGATTTTAGACCTTGTTTAGTGCAGCAAACATGACTCTAGACCTTGTTTAGTGCAGCAAACATGATTTTAGACCTTGTTTATTGCAGCAAACATGATTCTGGACCTTGTTTATTGCAGCAAACATGATTTTACACCTTGTTTATTGCAGCAAACATGATTCTAGACCTTGTTTATTGCAGCAAAGGTGATTTTAGACCTTGTTTAGTGCAGGAAACATGATTTTAGACCTTGTTTATTGCAGCAAACATGATTCTAGACCTTGTTTAGTGCAGCAAACGTGATTTTAGACCTTGTTTAGTGCAGCAAACGTGATTTTAGACCTTGTTTAGTGCAGGAAACATGATTTTAGACCTTGTTTAGTGCAGCAAACATGATTCTAGACCTTGTTTATTGCAGCAAACTTGATTTTAGACCTTGTTTATTGCAATAAACATGATTTTAGACCTAGTTTATTGCAGCAAACATGATTCTAGACCTTGTTTATTGCAGCAAACGTGATTTTAGACCTTGTTTATTGCAGCAAACATGATTCTAGACCTTGTTTAGTGCAGCAAACATGATTTTAGACCTAGTTTATTGCAGCAAACATGATTCTAGACCTTGTTTATTGCAGCAAACGTGATTTTAGACCTTGTTTATTGCAGCAAACATGATTCTAGACCTTGTTTAGTGCAGCAAACATGATTCTAGACCTTGTTTATTGCAGCAAACGTGATTTTAGACCTTGTTTAGTGCAGCAAACATGATTTTAGACCTAGTTTATTGCAGCAAACATGATTCTAGACCTTGATTGGTGCAGCAAACATGATTCTAGACCTTGTTTATTGCAGCAAAGGTGATTTTAGACCTTGTTTAGTGCAGCAAACATGATTCTAGACCTTGTTTAGTGCAGCAAACATGACTCTAGACCTTGTTTAGTGCAGCAAACATGATTTTAGACCTTGTTTATTGCAGCAAACATGATTCTGGACCTTGTTTATTGCAGCAAACATGATTTTACACCTTGTTTATTGCAGCAAACATGATTCTAGACCTTGTTTATTGCAGCAAAGGTGATTTTAGACCTTGTTTAGTGCAGGAAACATGATTTTAGACCTTGTTTATTGCAGCAAACATGATTCTAGACCTTGTTTAGTGCAGCAAACGTGATTTTAGACCTTGTTTAGTGCAGCAAACATGATTTTAGACCTTGTTTAGTGCAGGAAACATGATTTTAGACCTTGTTTAGTGCAGCAAACATGATTCTAGACCTTGTTTATTGCAGCAAACTTGATTTTAGACCTTGTTTATTGCAATAAACATGATTTTAGACCTAGTTTATTGCAGCAAACATGATTCTAGACCTTGTTTATTGCAGCAAACGTGATTTTAGACCTTGTTTATTGCAGCAAACATGATTCTAGACCTTGTTTAGTGCAGCAAACATGATTTTAGACCTAGTTTATTGCAGCAAACATGATTCTAGACCTTGTTTATTGCAGCAAACGTGATTTTAGACCTTGTTTAGTGCAGCAAACATGATTTTAGACCTTGTTTATTGCAGCAAACATGATTCTAGACCTTGTTTAGTGCAGCAAACATGATTCTAGACCTTGTTTATTGCAGCAAACGTGATTTTAGACCTTGTTTAGTGCAGCAAACATGATTTTAGACCTAGTTTATTGCAGCAAACATGATTCTAGACCTTGATTAGTGCAGCAAACATGATTCTAGACCTTGTTTATTGCAGCAAAGGTGATTTTAGACCTTGTTTAGTGCAGGAAACATGATTTTAGACCTTGTTTATTGCAGCAAACATGATTCTAGACCTTGTTTAGTGCAGCAAACGTGATTTTAGACCTTGTTTAGTGCAGCAAACGTGATTTTAGACCTTGTTTAGTGCAGGAAACATGATTTTAGACCTTGTTTAGTGCAGCAAACATGATTCTAGACCTTGTTTAGTGCAGCAAACGTGATTTTAGACCTTGTTTAGTGCAGCAAACATGATTTTAGACCTTGTTTAGTGCAGCAAACTTGATTTTAGACCTTGTTTATTGCAATAAACATGATTTTAGACCTAGTTTATTGCAGCAAACATGATTCTAGACCTTGTTTATTGCAGCAAACGTGATTTTAGACCTTGTTTATTGCAGCAAACATGATTCTAGACCTTGTTTATTGCAGCAAACATGATTCTAGACCTTGTTTAGTGCAGCAAACATGATTCTAGACCTTGTTTATTGCAGCAAACGTGATTTTAGACCTTGTTTAGTGCAGCAAACTTGATTTTAGACCTTGTTTATTGCAGCAAACATGATTCTAGACCTTGTTTAGTGCAGCAAACATGATTCTAGACCTTGTTTATTGCAGCAAACGTGATTTTAGACCTTGTTTATTGCAGCAAACATGATTCTAGACCTTGTTTAGTGCAGCAAACATGATTTTAGACCTAGTTTATTGCAGCAAACATGATTCTAGACCTTGATTAGTGCAGCAAACATGATTCTAGACCTTGTTTATTGCAGCAAAGGTGATTTTAGACCTTGTTTAGTGCAGGAAACATGATTTTAGACCTTGTTTATTGCAGCAAACATGATTCTAGACCTTGTTTAGTGCAGCAAACGTGATTTTAGACCTTGTTTAGTGCAGCAAACGTGATTTTAGACCTTGTTTAGTGCAGGAAACATGATTTTAGACCTTGTTTAGTGCAGCAAACATGATTCTAGACCTTGTTTATTGCAGCAAACTTGATTTTAGACCTTGTTTATTGCAATAAACATGATTTTAGACCTAGTTTATTGCAGCAAACATGATTCTAGACCTTGTTTATTGCAGCAAACGTGATTTTAGACCTTGTTTATTGCAGCAAACATGATTCTAGACCTTGTTTAGTGCAGCAAACATGATTTTAGACCTAGTTTATTGCAGCAAACATGATTCTAGACCTTGTTTATTGCAGCAAACGTGATTTTAGACCTTGTTTAGTGCAGCAAACATGATTTTAGACCTTGTTTATTGCAGCAAACATGATTCTAGACCTTGTTTAGTGCAGCAAACATGATTCTAGACCTTGTTTATTGCAGCAAACGTGATTTTAGACCTTGTTTAGTGCAGCAAACTTGATTTTAGACCTTGTTTATTGCAGCAAACATGATTCTAGACCTTGTTTAGTGCAGCAAACATGATTCTAGACCTTGTTTATTGCAGCAAACGTGATTTTAGACCTTGTTTATTGCAGCAAACATGATTCTAGACCTTGTTTAGTGCAGCAAACGTGATTTTAGACCTAGTTTATTGCAGCAAACATGATTCTAGACCTTGTTTATTGCAGCAAACGTGATTTTAGACCTTGTTTAGTGCAGCAAACATGATTTTAGACCTTGTTTATTGCAGCAAACATGATTCTAGACCTTGTTTAGTGCAGCAAACATGATTCTAGACCTTGTTTATTGCAGCAAATGTGATTTTAGACCTTGTTTAGTGCAGCAAACATGATTTTAGACCTAGTTTATTGCAGCAAACATGATTCTAGACCTTGATTAGTGCAGCAAACATGATTCTAGACCTTGTTTATTGCAGCAAACGTGATTTTAGACCTTGTTTAGTGCAGCAAACATGACTCTAGACCTTGTTTAGTGCAGCAAACATGATTCTAGACCTTGTTTAGTGCAGCAAACATGATTCTAGACCTTGTTTATTGCAGCAAATGTGATTTTAGACCTTGTTTAGTGCAGCAAACATGATTTTAGACCTAGTTTATTGCAGCAAACATGATTCTAGACCTTGATTAGTGCAGCAAACATGATTCTAGACCTTGTTTATTGCAGCAAACGTGATTTTAGACCTTGTTTAGTGCAGCAAACATGATTTTAGACCTTGTTTATTGCAGCAAACATGATTCTAGACCTTGTTTAGTGCAGCAAACATGATTCTAGACCTTGTTTATTGCAGCAAACGTGATTTTAGACCTTGTTTAGTGCAGCAAACTTGATTTTAGACCTTGTTTATTGCAGCAAACATGATTCTGGACCTTGTTTATTGCAGCAAACAAGATTTTACACCTTGTTTATTGCAGCAAACATGATTCTAGACCTTGTTTATTGCAGCAAACATGATTCTAGACCTTGTTTAGTGCAGCAAACATGATTTTAGACCTAGTTTATTGCAGCAAACATGATTCTGGACCTTGTTTATTGCAGCAAACGTGATTTTAGACCTTGTTTAGTGCAGCAAACATGATTTTAGACCTTGTTTATTGCAGCAAACATGATTCTAGACCTTGTTTAGTGCAGCAAACATGATTCTAGACCTTGTTTATTGCAGCAAACGTGATTTTAGACCTTGTTTAGTGCAGCAAACATGATTTTAGACCTTGTTTATTGCAGCAAACATGATTCTAGACCTTGATTAGTGCAGCAAACATGATTCTAGACCTTGTTTATTGCAGCAAACGTGATTTTAGACCTTGTTTATAGCAGCAAACATGATTCTAGACCTTGTTTATTGCAGCAAACATGATTTTAGACCTTGTTTATTGCAGCAAACATGATTCTAGACCTTGTTTAGTGCAGCAAACATGATTTTAGACCTAGTTCATTGCAGCAAACATGATTCTAGACCTTGTTTATTGCAGCAAACATGATTCTAGACCTTGTTTAGTGCAGCAAACATGATTTTAGACCTTGTTTATTGCAGCAAACATGATTCTGGACCTTGTTTATTGCAGCAAACATGATTTTACACCTTGTTTATTGCAGCAAACATGATTCTAGACCTTGTTTATTGCAGCAAAGGTGATTTTAGACCTTGTTTAGTGCAGGAAACATGATTTTAGACCTTGTTTATTGCAGCAAACATGATTCTAGACCTTGTTTAGTGCAGGAAACATGATTTTAGACCTTGTTTAGTGCAGCAAACATGATTCTAGACCTTGTTTATTGCAGCAAACTTGATTTTAGACCTTGTTTATTGCAATAAACATGATTTTAGACCTAGTTTATTGCAGCAAACATGATTCTAGACCTTGTTTATTGCAGCAAACGTGATTTTAGACCTTGTTTAGTGCAGCAAACATGATTTTAGACCTTGTTTATTGCAGCAAACATGATTCTAGACCTTGTTTAGTGCAGCAAACATGATTCTAGACCTTGTTTATTGCAGCAAACGTGATTTTAGACCTTGTTTAGTGCAGCAAACATGATTTTAGACCTAGTTTATTGCAGCAAACATGATTCTAGACCTTGATTAGTGCAGCAAACATGATTCTAGACCTTGTTTATTGCAGCAAAGGTGATTTTAGACCTTGTTTAGTGCAGGAAACATGATTTTAGACCTTGTTTATTGCAGCAAACATGATTCTAGACCTTGTTTAGTGCAGCAAACGTGATTTTAGACCTTGTTTAGTGCAGGAAACATGATTTTAGACCTTGTTTAGTGCAGCAAACATGATTCTAGACCTTGTTTATTGCATCAAACTTGATTTTAGACCTTGTTTATTGCAATAAACATGATTTTAGACCTAGTTTATTGCAGCAAACATGATTCTAGACCTTGTTTATTGCAGCAAACGTGATTTTAGACCTTGTTTATTGCAGCAAACATGATTCTAGACCTTGTTTAGTGCAGCAAACATGATTTTAGACCTAGTTTATTGCAGCAAACATGATTCTAGACCTTGTTTATTGCAGCAAACGTGATTTTAGACCTTGTTTAGTGCAGCAAACATGATTTTAGACCTTGTTTATTGCAGCAAACATGATTCTAGACCTTGTTTAGTGCAGGAAACATGATTCTAGACCTTGTTTATTGCAGCAAACGTGATTTTAGACCTTGTTTATTGCAGCAAACATGATTCTAGACCTTGTTTATTGCAGCAAACGTGATTTTAGACCTTGTTTAGTGCAGCAAACATGATTTTAGACCTTGTTTATTGCAGCAAACATGATTCTAGACCTTGTTTAGTGCAGCAAACATGATTCTAGACCTTGTTTATTGCAGCAAACGTGATTTTAGACCTTGTTTAGTGCAGCAAACATGATTTTAGACCTAGTTTATTGCAGCAAACATGATTCTAGACCTTGATTAGTGCAGCAAACATGATTCTAGACCTTGTTTATTGCAGCAAACGTGATTTTAGACCTTGTTTAGTGCAGCAAACATGACTCTAGACCTTGTTTAGTGCAGCAAACATGATTTTAGACCTTGTTTATTGCAGCAAACATGATTCTAGTCCTTGTTTAGTGCAGCAAACATGATTCTAGACGTTGTTTATTGCAGCAAACGTGATTTTAGACCTTGTTTAGTGCAGCAAACTTGATTTTAGACCTTGTTTATTGCAGCAAACATGATTCTGGACCTTGTTTATTGCAGCAAACAAGATTTTACACCTTGTTTATTGCAGCAAACATGATTCTAGACCTTGTTTATTGCAGCAAACATGATTCTAGACCTTGTTTAGTGCAGCAAACATGATTTTAGACCTTGTTTATTGCAGCAAACATGATTCTAGACCTTGTTTATTGCAGCAAACATGATTCTAGACCTTGTTTAGTGCAGCAAACATGATTTTAGACCTAGTTTATTGCAGCAAACATGATTCTAGACCTTGTTTATTGCAGCAAACGTGATTTTAGACCTTGTTTAGTGCAGCAAACATGATTTTAGACCTTGTTTATTGCAGCAAACATGATTCTAGACCTTGTTTAGTGCAGCAAACATGATTCTAGACCTTGTTTATTGCAGCAAACGTGATTTTAGACCTTGTTTATTGCAGCAAACGTGATTTTAGACCTTGTTTATAGCAGCAAACATGATTCTAGACCTTGTTTATTGCAGCAAACATGATTTTAGACCTTGTTTATTGCAGCAAACATGATTCTAGACCTTGTTTAGTGCAGCAAACATGATTTTAGACCTAGTTCATTGCAGCAAACATGATTCTAGACCTTGTTTATTGCAGCAAACATGATTCTAGACCTTGTTTAGTGCAGCAAACATGATTTTAGACCTTGTTTATTGCAGCAAACATGATTCTGGACCTTGTTTATTGCAGCAAACATGATTTTACACCTTGTTTATTGCAGCAAACATGATTCTAGACCTTGTTTATTGCAGCAAAGGTGATTTTAGACCTTGTTTAGTGCAGGAAACATGATTTTAGACCTTGTTTATTGCAGCAAACATGATTCTAGACCTTGTTTAGTGCAGCAAACGTGATTTTAGACCTTGTTTAGTGCAGCAAACGTGATTTTAGACCTTGTTTAGTGCAGGAAACATGATTTTAGACCTTGTTTATTGCAGCAAACTTGATTTTAGACCTTGTTTATTGCAATAAACATGATTTTAGACCTAGTTTATTGCAGCAAACATGATTCTAGACCTTGTTTATTGCAGCAAACGTGATTTTAGACCTTGTTTATTGCAGCAAACATGATTCTAGACCTTGTTTAGTGCAGCAAACATGATTTTAGACCTAGTTTATTGCAGCAAACATGATTCTAGACCTTGTTTATTGCAGCAAACGTGATTTTAGACCTTGTTTAGTGCAGCAAACATGATTTTAGACCTTGTTTATTGCAGCAAACATGATTCTAGACCTTGTTTAGTGCAGCAAACATGATTCTAGACCTTGTTTATTGCAGCAAACGTGATTTTAGACCTTGTTTAGTGCAGCAAACATGATTTTAGACCTAGTTTATTGCAGCAAACATGATTCTAGACCTTGATTAGTGCAGCAAACATGATTCTAGACCTTGTTTATTGCAGCAAACGCGATTTTAGACCTTGTTTAGTGCAGCAAACATGACTCTAGACCTTGTTTAGTGCAGCAAACATGATTTTAGACCTTGTTTATTGCAGCAAACATGATTCTGGACCTTGTTTATTGCAGCAAACATGATTTTACACCTTGTTTATTGCAGCAAACATGATTCTAGACCTTGTTTATTGCAGCAAAGTTGATTTTAGACCTTGTTTAGTGCAGCAAACATGATTCTAGACCTTGTTTAGTGCAGCAAACGTGATTTTAGACCTTGTTTAGTGCAGCAAACGTGATTTTAGACCTTGTTTAGTGCAGGAAACATGATTTTAGACCTTGTTTAGTGCAGCAAACATGATTCTAGACCTTGTTTATTGCAGCAAACTTGATTTTAGACCTTGTTTATTGCAATAAACATGATTTTAGACCTAGTTTATTGCAGCAAACATGATTCTAGACCTTGTTTATTGCAGCAAACGTGATTTTAGACCTTGTTTATTGCAGCAAACATGATTCTAGACCTTGTTTAGTGCAGCAAACATGATTTTAGACCTAGTTTATTGCAGCAAACATGATTCTGGACCTTGTTTATTGCAGCAAACAAGATTTTACACCTTGTTTATTGCAGCAAACATGATTCTAGACCTTGATTATTGCAGCAAACATGATTCTAGACCTTGTTTAGTGCAGCAAACATGATTTTAGACCTAGTTTATTGCAGCAAACATGATTCTAGACCTTGTTTATTGCAGCAAACGTGATTTTAGACCTTGTTTAGTGCAGCAAACGTGATTTTAGACCTTGTTTAGTGCAGGAAACATGATTTTAGACCTTGTTTAGTGCAGCAAACATGATTCTAGACCTTGTTTATTGCAGCAAACTTGATTTTAGACCTTGTTTATTGCAATAAACATGATTTTAGACCTAGTTTATTGCAGCAAACATGATTCTAGACCTTGTTTATTGCAGCAAACGTGATTTTAGACCTTGTTTATTGCAGCAAACATGATTCTAGACCTTGTTTAGTGCAGCAAACATGATTTTAGACCTAGTTTATTGCAGCAAACATGATTCTGGACCTTGTTTATTGCAGCAAACAAGATTTTACACCTTGTTTATTGCAGCAAACATGATTCTAGACCTTGATTATTGCAGCAAACATGATTCTAGACCTTGTTTAGTGCAGCAAACATGATTTTAGACCTAGTTTATTGCAGCAAACATGATTCTAGACCTTGTTTATTGCAGCAAACGTGATTTTAGACCTTGTTTAGTGCAGCAAACATGATTCTAGACCTTGTTTATTGCAGCAAACTTGATTTTAGACCTTGTTTATTGCAATAAACATGATTTTAGACCTAGTTTATTGCAGCAAACATGATTCTAGACCTTGTTTATTGCAGCAAACATGATTTTAGACCTAGTTTATTGCAGCAAACATGATTCTAGACCTTGTTTATTGCAGCAAACGTGATTTTAGACCTTGTTTAGTGCAGCAAACATGATTTTAGACCTTGTTTATTGCAGCAAACATGATTCTAGACCTTGTTTAGTGCAGCAAACATGATTCTAGACCTTGTTTATTGCAGCAAACGTGATTTTAGACCTTGTTTATTGCAGCAAACGTGATTTTAGACCTTGTTTAGTGCAGCAAACATGATTTTAGACCTTGTTTATTGCAGCAAACATGATTCTGGACCTTGTTTATTGCAGCAAACATGATTTTACACCTTGTTTATTGCAGCAAACATGATTCTAGACCTTGTTTATTGCAGCAAAGGTGATTTTAGACCTTGTTTAGTGCAGGAAACATGATTTTAGACCTTGTTTATTGCAGCAAACATGATTCTAGACCTTGTTTAGTGCAGCAAACGTGATTTTAGACCTTGTTTAGTGCAGCAAACGTGATTTTAGACCTTGTTTAGTGCAGGAAACATGATTTTAGACCTTGTTTAGTGCAGCAAACATGATTCTATACCTTGTTTATTGCAGCAAACTTGATTTTAGACCTTGTTTATTGCAATAAACATGATTTTAGACCTAGTTTATTGCAGCAAACATGATTCTAGACCTTGTTTATTGCAGCAAACGTGATTTTAGACCTTGTTTATTGCAGCAAACATGATTCTAGACCTTGTTTAGTGCAGCAAACATGATTTTAGACCTAGTTTATTGCAGCAAACATGATTCTAGACCTTGTTTATTGCAGCAAACGTGATTTTAGACCTTGTTTAGTGCAGCAAACATGATTTTAGACCTTGTTTATTGCAGCAAACATGATTCTAGACCTTGTTTAGTGCAGCAAACATGATTCTAGACCTTGTTTATTGCAGCAAACGTGATTTTAGACCTTGTTTAGTGCAGCAAACATGATTTTAGACCTAGTTTATTGCAGCAAACATGATTCTAGACCTTGATTAGTGCAGCAAACATGATTCTAGACCTTGTTTATTGCAGCAAACGTGATTTTAGACCTTGTTTAGTGCAGCAAACATGACTCTAGACCTTGTTTAGTGCAGCAAACATGATTTTAGACCTTGTTTATTGCAGCAAACATGATTCTGGACCTTGTTTATTGCAGCAAACATGATTTTACACCTTGTTTATTGCAGCAAACATGATTCTAGACCTTGTTTATTGCAGCAAAGTTGATTTTAGACCTTGTTTAGTGCAGCAAACATGATTCTAGACCTTGTTTAGTGCAGCAAACGTGATTTTAGACCTTGTTTAGTGCAGCAAACGTGATTTTAGACCTTGTTTAGTGCAGGAAACATGATTTTAGACCTTGTTTAGTGCAGCAAACATGATTCTAGACCTTGTTTATTGCAGCAAACTTGATTTTAGACCTTGTTTATTGCAATAAACATGATTTTAGACCTAGTTTATTGCAGCAAACATGATTCTAGACCTTGTTTATTGCAGCAAACTTGATTTTAGACCTTGTTTAGTGCAGCAAACATGATTTTAGACCTTGTTTATTGCAGCAAACATGATTCTAGACCTTGTTTAGTGCAGCAAACATGATTCTAGACCTTGTTTATTGCAGCAAACGTGATTTTAGACCTTGTTTAGTGCAGCAAACATGATTTTAGACCTAGTTTATTGCAGAAAACATGATTCTAGACCTTGATTAGTGCAGCAAACATGATTCTAGACCTTGTTTATTGCAGCAAACGTGATTTTAGACCTTGTTTAGTGCAGCAAACATGACTCTAGACCTTGTTTAGTGCAGCAAACATGATTTTAGACCTTGTTTATTGCAGCAAACATGATTCTAGACCTTGTTTAGTGCAGCAAACATGATTCTAGACCTTGTTTATTGCAGCAAACGTGATTTTAGACCTTGTTTAGTGCAGCAAACTTGATTTTAGACCTTGTTTATTGCAGCAAACATGATTCTGGACCTTGTTTATTGCAGCAAACAAGATTTTACACCTTGTTTATTGCAGCAAACATGATTCTAGACCTTGATTATTGCAGCAAACATGATTCTAGACCTTGTTTATTGCAGCAAACATGATTCTAGACCTTGTTTATTGCAGCAAAGTTGATTTTAGACCTTGTTTAGTGCAGCAAACATGATTCTAGACCTTGTTTAGTGCAGCAAACGTGATTTTAGACCTTGTTTAGTGCAGCAAACGTGATTTTAGACCTTGTTTAGTGCAGGAAACATGATTTTAGACCTTGTTTAGTGCAGCAAACATGATTCTAGACCTTGTTTATTGCAGCAAACGTGATTTTAGACCTTGTTTAGTGCAGCAAACTTGATTTTAGACCTTGTTTATTGCAGCAAACATGATTCTGGACCTTGTTTATTGCAGCAAACAAGATTTTACACCTTGTTTATTGCAGCAAACATGATTCTAGACCTTGATTATTGCAGCAAACATGATTCTAGACCTTGTTTAGTGCAGCAAACATGATTTTAGACCTTGTTTATTGCAGCAAACATGATTCTAGACCTTGTTTAGTGCAGCAAACATGATTTTAGACCTTGTTTATTGCAGCAAACATGATTCTAGACCTTGTTTATTGCAGCAAACATGATTCTAGACCTTGTTTATTGCAGCAAACTTGATTCTAGACCTTGTTTATTGCAGCAAACGTGATTTTAGACCTTGTTTAGTGCAGCAAACATGATTTTAGACCTTGTTTATTGCAGCAAACATGATTCTAGACCTTGTTTATTGCAGCAAACATGATTCTAGACCTTGTTTATTGCAGCAAACTTGATTTTAGACCTTGTTTATTGCAGCAAACATGATTCTGGACCTTGTTTATTGCAGCAAACAAGATTTTACACCTTGTTTATTGCAGCAAACATGATTCTAGACCTTGTTTATTGCAGCAAACATGATTCTAGACCTTGTTTAGTGCAGCAAACATGATTTTAGACCTTGTTTATTGCAGCAAACATGATTCTAGACCTTGTTTATTGCAGCAAACATGATTCTAGACCTTGTTTAGTGCAGCAAACATGATTTTAGACCTAGTTTATTGCAGCAAACATGATTCTAGACCTTGTTTATTGCAGCAAACATGATTCTAGACCTTGTTTATTGCAGCAAACGTGATTTTAGACCTTGTTTAGTGCAGCAAACATGATTTTAGACCTTGTTTATTGCAGCAAACATGATTCTAGACCTTGATTAGTGCAGCAAACATGATTCTAGACCTTGTTTATTGCAGCAAACGTGATTTTAGACCTTGTTTATAGCAGCAAACATGATTCTAGACCTTGTTTATTGCAGCAAACATGATTTTAGACCTTGTTTATTGCAGCAAACATGATTCTAGACCTTGTTTAGTGCAGCAAACATGATTCTGGACCTTGTTTATTGCAGCAAAGGTGATTTTTGACCTTGTTTAGTGCAGGAAACATGATTTTAGACCTTCCGATTTTTTCCGATTTTTTTTCCGATTTTTTCCCATTTTCTTTCCCATTTTTCCCGATTTTTTTCCGATTTTTTTTCCGATTTTTTTTTTATTTTTCCCGATTTTTTTCCCATTTTTTTCCGATTTTTTTTTCCCATTTTTCCCGATTTTTCCCGATTTTCCCGATTTTTTTCCGATTTTTTTTCCGATTTTTTTTCCGATTTTTCCCGATTTTTTTCCGATTTTTTTTCCGATTTTTCCCGATTTTTTTCCCGATTTTTTTTCCGATTTTTCCCGATTTTTCCCGATTTTTTTTCCGATTTTTTTTCCGATTTTTTTACGATTTTTTCCGATTTTTTTCCCGATATTTCCCGATTTTTCCCGATTTTTTCCGATTTTTTTTCCGATTTTTTTTCCCGATATTTCCCGATTTTTTTCCGATTTTTTTCCCGATTTTTCCCGATTTTTCCCGATTTTTTCCCGATTTTTTTTCCCGATTTTTCCCGATTTTTTTCCCGAATTTTTTTCCCGATTTTTCCCGATTTTTTCCCCGATTTTTCCCGATTTTTTTCCCGATTTTTTTCCCATTTTTTTCCGATTTTTTCCCGATTTTTCCTGATTTTTCCGATTTTTTTCCCATTTTTTTTTCGATTTTTCCCGATTTTTTTCCCATTTTTTTCCGATTTTTTTTCCCATTTTTTTCCCGATTTTTCCCGATTTTTTTCCGATTTTTTTTCCGATTTTTCCTGATTTTTTTCCGATTGTTTTTCCGATTTTTTTCCCGATTTTTCCCGATTTTTTTCCCGATTTTTTCCCAATTTTTTCCGATTTTTTCCCGATTTTTCCCGATTTTTCAGATTTTTTTCCGATTTTTCCCGATTTTTTTCCCGATTTTTCCCGATTTTTCCGATTTTTTTTCCGATTTTTTTTCTGATTTTTCCCGATTTTTTTCCCGATTTTTCCTATTTTTTTTCGATTTTTTTTCAGATTTTTCCCGGTTTTTCCCGATTTTTTTCCGATTTTTTTCCCGATTTTTCCCGATTTTTTTCAGATTTTTTTTCAGATTTTTCCCGATTTTTTCAGATTTTTTTCCCGATTTTTCCCGATTTTTTTCGATTTTTTCCCGATTTTTCCCGATTTTTTTCCGATTTTTTTTCCGATTTTTTTCCCGATTTTTCCCGATTTTTTTCCCGATTTTTTTCCCATTTTTTTTTCGATTTTCCCGATTTTTTTCCGATTTTTTTCCGATTTTTTTTCCGATTTTTCCAGTTTTTTCCGATTTTTTTTCCGATTGTTCCCGATTTTTTTCCCGATTTTTCCCGATTTTTTTTCCCGATTTTCCCGATTTTTTTCCGATTTTTTTTCCGATTTTTCCCGATTTTTCCCGATTTTTTTCCCGATTTTTTTTCCCGATTTTTATCCCGATTTTTTTCCCCATTTTTTTTCCGATTTTTTTTCCCCCATTTTTCCCGATTTTTCCGATTTTTTCCCGATTTTTCCCGATTTTTTTCACGATTTTTTTCACGATTTTTCCCGATTTTTCCCGATTTTTTTCCCGATTTTTCCCGATTTTTTTCCGATTTTTTTTCCGATTTTTCCCGATTTTTTTCCCGATTTTTCCCGATTTTTTTCCCGATTTTTTCCCCATTTTTTTCCGATTTTTTTTTCCCGATTTTTCCCGATTTTTCCGATTTTTTTTTCCCGATTTTTCCCGATTTTTCCCGATTTTTTCCCGATTTTTTTCCCGATTTTTCCCGATTTTTTTCCCGATTTTTTCCCCATTTTTTTTCCGATTTTTTTTTCCCGATTTTTCCCGATTTTTCCGATTTTTTTTCCGATTTTTCCCGATTTTTTTTCCGATTTTTTCCGATTTTTCCCGATTTTTTCCGATTTTTTCCCGATTTTTTTTCCGATTTTTCCCGATTTTTTCCGATTTTTTTCCGATTTTTCCCGATTTTTTTCCCGATTTTTTTCCGATTTTTTTTCGATTTTCCCGATTTTTTTCCGATTTTTTTCCGATTTTTTTTCCGATTTTTCCCGATTTTTTTCCGATTTTTTTTCCGATTTTTCCCGATTTTTTTCCGATTTTTTTCCGATTTTTTTCCCGATTTTTCCCGATTTTTTTCCCGATTTTTTCCCCATTTTTTTTCCGATTTTTTTTTCCCGATTTTTCCCGATTTTTCCGATTTTTTTTTCCCGATTTTTCCCGATTTTTTCCCGATTTTTTTCCCGATTTTTCCCGATTTTTTTCCCGATTTTTTCCCCATTTTTTTTCCGATTTTTTTTTCCCGATTTTTCCCGATTTTTCCGATTTTTTTTCCGATTTTTCCCGATTTTTTTCCCGATTTTTCCCGATTTTTTTTTCGATTTTCCCGATTTTTTTCCGATTTTTTTCCGATTTTTTTTCCGATTTTTCCCGATTTTTTTCCGATTTTTTTTCCGATTTTTCCCGATTTTTTTCCGATTTTTTTCCGATTTTTTTCCCGATTTTTCCCGATTTTTTTCCCGATTTTTTCCCCATTTTTTTTCCGATTTTTTTTTCCCGATTTTTCCCGATTTTTCCGTTTTTTTTTCCCGATTTTTCCCGATTTTTCCCGATTTTTTCCCGATTTTTTTCCCGATTTTTCCCGATTTTTTTCCCGATTTTTTCCCCATTTTTTTTCCGATTTTTTTTTCCCGATTTTTCCCGATTTTTCCGATTTTTTTTCCGATTTTTCCCGATTTTTTTCCCGATTTTTCCCGATTTTTTTCCGATTTTTTTTCCGATTTTTCCCGATTTTTTTCCCGATTTTTCCCGATTTTTTTCCCGATTTTTTCCCCATTTTTTTCCGATTTTTTTTTCCCGATTTTTCCCGATTTTTCCGATTTTTTTTTCCCGATTTTTCCCGATTTTTCCCGATTTTTTCCCGATTTTTTTCCCGATTTTTCCCGATTTTTTTCCCGATTTTTCCCGATTTTTTCCCCATTTTTTTTCCGATTTTTTTTTCCCGATTTTTCCCGATTTTTCCGATTTTTTTTCCGATTTTTTCCGATTTTTCCCGATTTTTCCCGATTTTTTCCGATTTTTTCCCGATTTTTTTTCCGATTTTTCCCGATTTTTTCCGATTTTTTTCCGATTTTTTCCGATTTTTTTTTCGATTTTTCCCGATTTTTCCCGATTTTTTCCCGATTTTTTTCCCGATTTTTCCCGATTTTTTTCCCGATTTTTTCCCCATTTTTTTTCCGATTTTTTTTTCCCGATTTTTCCCGATTTTTCTGATTTTTTTTCCGATTTTTCCCGATTTTTTTTCCGATTTTTTCCGATTTTTCCCGATTTTTTCCGATTTTTTCCCGATTTTTTTTCCGATTTTCCCGATTTTTTTCCGATTTTTTTCCGATTTTTTTTCCGATTTTTCCCGATTTTTTTCCGATTTTTTTTCCGATTTTTCCCGATTTTTTTCCGATTTTTTTCCGATTTTTTTCCCGATTTTTCCCGATTTTTTTCCCGATTTTTCCCGATTTTTTTCCGATTTTTTTTCCGATTTTTTCCGATTTTTTCCGATTTTTTCCCGATTTTTTTTTCCGATTTTTCCCGATTTTTTTCCGATTTTTCCCATTTTTTTCCCGATTTTTTTTCCCGATTTTTTTTCCCGATTTTTCCGATTTTTTTCCGATTTTTTTTCCGATTTTTCCCGATTTTTTTCCCGATTTTTCCTATTTTTTTTCGATTTTTTTTCAGATTTTTCCCGATTTTTTCCCGATTTTTTTTCAGATTTTTTTCCCGATTTTTCCCGATTTTTTCCGATTTTTTTTCCGATTTTTTCCGATTTTTCCCGATTTTTTTCCGATTTTTTTCCCGATTTTTCCCGATTTTTCCCGATTTTTTTCCGATTTTTCCCGATTTTTTTCGATTTTTTCCCGATTTTTCCCGATTTTTTTCCGATTTTTTTTCCGATTTTTTTCCCGATTTTTCCAGGAAACATGATTTTAGACCTTGTTTAGTGCAGCAAACATGATTCTAGACCTTGTTTATTGCAGCAAACGTGATTTTAGACCTTGTTTAGTGCAGCAAACTTGATTTTAGACCTTGTTTATTGCAGCAAACATGATTCTGGACCTTGTTTATTGCAGCAAACAAGATTTTACACCTTGTTTATTGCAGCAAACATGATTCTAGACCTTGATTATTGCAGCAAACATGATTCTAGACCTTGTTTAGTGCAGCAAACATGATTTTAGACCTTGTTTATTGCAGCAAACATGATTCTAGACCTTGTTTAGTGCAGCAAACATGATTTTAGACCTTGTTTATTGCAGCAAACATGATTCTAGACCTTGTTTATTGCAGCAAACAAGATTTTACACCTTGTTTATTGCAGCAAACATGATTCTAGACCTTGTTTATTGCAGCAAACATGATTCTAGACCTTGTTTAGTGCAGCAAACATGATTTTAGACCTTGTTTATTGCAGCAAACATGATTCTAGACCTTGTTTATTGCAGCAAACATGATTCTAGACCTTGTTTAGTGCAGCAAACATGATTTTAGACCTAGTTTATTGCAGCAAACATGATTCTAGACCTTGTTTATTGCAGCAAACATGATTCTAGACCTTGTTTATTGCAGCAAACGTGATTTTAGACCTTGTTTAGTGCAGCAAACATGATTTTAGACCTTGTTTATTTCAGCAAACATGATTCTAGACCTTGATTAGTGCAGCAAACATGATTCTAGACCTTGTTTATTGCAGCAAACGTGATTTTAGACCTTGTTTATAGCAGCAAACATGATTCTAGACCTTGTTTATTGCAGCAAACATGATTTTAGACCTTGTTTATTGCAGCAAACATGATTCTAGACCTTGTTTAGTGCAGCAAACATGATTCTGGACCTTGTTTATTGCAGCAAAGGTGATTTTTGACCTTGTTTAGTGCAGGAAACATGATTTTAGACCTTCCGATTTTTTCCGATTTTTTTTCCGATTTTTTCCCATTTTCTTTCCCATTTTTCCCGATTTTTTTCCGATTATTTTTCCGATTTTTTTTTTTTTTTCCCCGATTTTTTTCCTTTTTTTTTTCCCATTTTTTTTTCCCATTTTTCCCGATTTTTCCCGATTTTCCCGATTTTTTTCCGATTTTTTTTCCGATTTTTTTCCGATTTTTTTCCGATTTTTTCCCGATTTTTCCTGATTTTTCCGATTTTTTTCCAATTTTTTTTCGATTTTTCCCGATTTTTTTCCCATTTTTTTCCGATTTTTTTTCCCATTTTTTTCCCGATTTTTCCCGATTTTTTTCCGATTTTTTTTCCGATTTTTCCTGATTTTTTTCCGATTTTTTTTCCGATTTTTTTCCCGATTTTTCCCGATTTTTTTCCCGATTTTTTCCCAATTTTTCCCGATTTTTTTTCCGATTTTTTCCGATTTTTCCCGATTTTTTTTCCGATTTTTTACCGATTTTTCCCGATTTTTCAGATTTTTTTTCCGATTTTTCCCGATTTTTCCCGATTTTTTTCCCGATTTTTCCTATTTTTTTTCGATTTTTTTTCAGATTTTTCCCGGTTTTTCCCGATTTTTTTCCGATTTTTTTCCCGATTTTTCCCGATTTTTTTCAGATTTTTTTTCAGATTTTTCCCGATTTTTTCAGATTTTTTTCCCGATTTTTCCCGATTTTTTTCGATTTTTTCCCGATTTTTCCCGATTTTTTTCCGATTTTTTTTCCGATTTTTTTCCCGATTTTTCCCGATTTTTTTCCCGATTTTTTTCCCATTTTTTTTTCGATTTTCCCGAATTTTTTTCCGATTTTTTTCCGATTTTTTTTCCGATTTTTCCAGTTTTTTCCGATTTTTTTTCCGATTGTTCCCGATGTTTTTCCCGATTTTTCCCGATTTTTTTTCCCGATTTTCCCGATTTTTTTCCGATTTTTTTTCCGATTTTTCCCGATTTTTCCCGATTTTTTTTCCCGATTTTCCCGATTTTTTTCCGATTTTTTTTCCGATTTTTCCCGATTTTTCCCGATTTTTTTTCCCGATTTTCCCGATTTTTTTCCGATTTTTTTTCCGATTTTTCCCGATTTTTCCCGATTTTTTTTCCCGATTTTTTTTCCCGATTTTTATCCCGATTTTTTTCCCCATTTTTTTTCCGATTTTTTTTTCCCCATTTTTCCCGATTTTTCCGATTTTTTCCCGATTTTTCCCGATTTTTTTCCCGATTTTTTTCACGATTTTTCCCGATTTTTCCCGATTTTTTTCCGATTTTTTTCCCGATTTTTCCCGATTTTTATCCCGATTTTTTCCCCATTTTTTTTCCGATTATTTTTTCCCGATTTTTCCCGATTTTTCCGATTTTTTTCCGATTTTTTTCCCGATTTTTCCCGATTTTTTTCCCGATTTTTCCCGATTTTTTTCCGATTTTTTTTCCGATTTTTCCCGATTTTTTTCCCGATTTTTCCCGACTTTTTTTCCCGATTTTTTCCCCATTTTTTTCCCGAATTTTTTTTCCCGATTTTTCCCGATTTTTCCGATTTTTTTTTCCCGATTTTTCCCGATTTTTCCCGATTTTTCCCGATTTTTTCCCCATTTTTTTTCCGATTTTTTTTTCCCGATTTTTCCCGATTTTTCCGATTTTTTTTCCGATTTTTCCCGATTTTTTTTCCGATTTTTTCCGATTTTTCCCGATTTTTTCCGATTTTTTCCCGATTTTTTTTCCGATTTTTCCCGATTTTTTCCGATTTTTTTCCGATTTTTCCCGATTTTTTTCCCGATTTTTTTCCGATTTTTTTTTCGATTTTCCCGATTTTTTTCCGATTTTTTTCCGATTTTTTTTCCGATTTTTCCCGATTTTTTTCCGATTTTTTTTCCGATTTTTCCCGATTTTTTTCCGATTTTTTTCCGATTTTTTTCCCGATTTTTCCCGATTTTTTTCCCGATTTTTCCCGATTTTTTTCCGATTTTTTTTCCGATTTTTTCCGATTTTTTCCGATTTTTTCCCGATTTTTTTTTCCGATTTTTCCCGATTTTTTTCCGATTTTTCCCATTTTTTTCCCGATTTTTTTTCCCGATTTTTTTTCCCGATTTTTCCGATTTTTTTCCGATTTTTTTTCCGATTTTTCCCGATTTTTTTCCCGATTTTTCCTATTTTTTTTCGATTTTTTTTCAGATTTTTCCCGATTTTTTCCCGATTTTTTTTCAGATTTTTTTCCCGATTTTTCCCGATTTTTTCCGATTTTTTTTCCGATTTTTTCCGATTTTTCCCGATTTTTTTCCGATTTTTTTCCAGATTTTTCCCGATTTTTTTCCGATTTTTTTCCAGATTTTTCCCGATTTTTTTCGATTTTTTCCCGATTTTTCCCGATTTTTTTCCGATTTTTTTCCCGATTTTTCCCGATTTTTTTCCCGATTTTTTTTCCCATTTTTTTTCGATTTTCCCGATTTTTCCCGATTTTTTTCCGATTTTTTTTCCGATTTTTCCGATTTTTTTCCCGATTTTTTTTCCCGATTTTTCCCGATTTTTCCGATTTTTTTCCGATTTTTTTTCCGATTTTTCCCGATTTTTTTCCCGATTTTTCCTATTTTTTTTCGATTTTTTTTCAGATTTTTCCCGATTTTTTCCCGATTTTTTTTCAGATTTTTTTCCCGATTTTTCCCGATTTTTTCCGATTTTTTTTCCGATTTTTTCCGATTTTTCCCGATTTTTTTCCGATTTTTTTCCAGATTTTTCCCGATTTTTTTCCGATTTTTTTCTAGATTTTTCCCGATTTTTTTCGATTTTTTCCCGATTTTTCCCGATTTTTTTCCGATTTTTTTTCCGATTTTTTTCCCGATTTTTCCCGATTTTTTTCCCGATTTTTTTCCCATTTTTTTTTCGATTTTCCCGATTTTTTCCGATTTTTTTCCGATTTTTTTCCGATTTTTCCCGATTTTTTTCCGATTTTTTTTCCGATTTTTCCCGATTTTTTTCCGATTTTTTCCGATTTTTTTTCCGATTTTTTTCCCGATTTTTCCCGATTTTTTTCCCGATTTTTCCCGATTTTTTTCCGATTTTTTTCCGATTTTTTCCGATTTTTTCCGATTTTTTCACGATTTTTTTTTCCGATTTTTCCCGATTTTTTTCTGATTTTTCCCATTTTTTTCCCGATTTTTTTTCCCGATTTTTCCCGATTTTTCCGATTTTTTCCGATTTTTTTCCCGATTTTTCCCGATTTTTTTCCCGATTTTTTTTCCCGATTTTTATCCCGATTTTTTTCCCCATTTTTTTTCCGATTTTTTTTTCCCGATTTTTCCCGATTTTTCCGATTTTTTTTTCCCGATTTTTCCCGATTTTTTTCCCGATTTTTCCCGATTTTTTTCCGATTTTTTTTCCGATTTTTTCCGATTTTTCCCGATTTTTTCCCGATTTTTTCCCGATTTTTTTCCCGATTTTTCCCGATTTTTTTCCCGATTTTTTCCCGATTTTTTTTCCGATTTTTTTTTCCCGATTTTTCCCGATTTTTCCGATTTTTTTTCCGATTTTTTCCGATTTTTTCCCGATTTTTTTTTCCGATTTTTCCCGATTTTTTTCCGATTTTTCCCATTTTTTTCCCGATTTTTTTTCCCGATTTTTCCCGATTTTTCCGATTTTTTCCGATTTTTTTCCCGATTTTTCCCGATTTTTTTTCCCGATTTTCCCGATTTTTTTCCGATTTTTTTTCCGATTTTTCCCGATTTTTCCCGATTTTTTTCCCGATTTTTTTTCCCGATTTTTATCCCGATTTTTTTCCCCATTTTTTTTCCGATTTTTTTTTCCCGATTTTTCCCGATTTTTCCGATTTCTTTTTCCCGATTTTTCCCGATTTTTTCCCGATTTTTTTCCCGATTTTTCCCGATTTTTTTCCCGATTTTTTCCCCATTTTTTTTCCGATTTTTTTTTCCCGATTTTTCCCGATTTTTCCGATTTTTTTTCCGATTTTTCCCGATTTTTTTCCGATTTTTTCCGATTTTTCCCGATTTTTTCCGATTTTTTCCCGATTTTTTTTCCGATTTTTCCCGATTTTTTCCGATTTTTTTCCGATTTTTCCCGATTTTTTTCCCGATTTTTTTTCCGATTTTTCCCGATTTTTCCCGATTTTTTTTCCGATTTTTTCCGATTTTTCCCGATTTTTTTCCGATTTTTTTCCGATTTTTTTCCCGATTTTTCCCGATTTTTTTCCCGATTTTTCCCGATTTTTTTCCGATTTTTTTTCCGATTTTTTCCGATTTTTCCCGATTTTTTCCCGATTTTTTTCCCGATTTTTCCCGATTTTTTTCCCGATTTTTTCCCCATTTTTTTTCCGAATTTTTTTTCCCGATTTTTCCCGATTTTTCCGATTTTTTTTCCGATTTTTCCCGATTTTTTTCCGATTTTTTCCGATTTTTCCCGATTTTTTCCGATTTTTTCCCGATTTTTTTTCCGATTTTTCCCGATTTTTTCCGATTTTTTTCCGATTTTTCACGATTTTTTTCCCGATTTTTTTCCCATTTTTTTTCGATTTTCCCAATTTTTTTCCGATTTTTTTCCGATTTTTTTTCCGATTTTTCCCGATTTTTTTCCGATTTTTTTTCCGATTTTTCCCGATTTTTTTCCGATTTTTTTCCGATTTTTTTCCGATTTTTTTCCCGATTTTTCCCGATTTTTTTCCCGATTTTTCCCGATTTTTTTCCGATTCTTTTCCGATTTTTTTCCCGATTTTTCCCGATTTTTTTCCCGATTTTTCCCGATTTTTTTCCGATTTTTTTTCCGATTTTTTCCGATTTTTTCCCGATTTTTTTTCCCGATTTTTCCCGATTTTTTTCCCATTTTTCCCATTTTTTTCCCGATTTTTTTTCCCGATTTTTCCCGATTTTTCCGATTTTTTCCGATTTTTTTCCCGATTTTTCCCGATTTTTTTTCCCGATTTTCCCGATTTTTTTTCGATTCTTTTTCCGATTTTTCCCGATTTTTCCCGATTTTTATCCCGATTTTTTTCCCCATTTTTTTCCGATTTTTTTTTCCCCATTTTTCCCGATTTTTCCGATTTTTTCCCTATTTTTCCCGATTTTTTTCCCGATTTTTCCCGATTTTTTTCCGATTTTTTTTCCGATTTTTTCCGATTTTTCCCGATTTTTTCCCGATTTTTTTCCCGATTTTTCCCGATTTTTTTCCCGATTTTTTCCCCATTTTTTTCCGATTTTTTTTCCCCGATTTTTCCCGATTTTTCCGATTTTTTTTCCGATTTTTCCCGATTTTTCCCGATTTTTTTCCGATTTTTCCCGATTTTTTTCCGATTTTTTTTCCGATTTTTCCCGATTTTTCCCGATTTTTTTTCCGATTTTTTCCGATTTTTCCCGATTTTTTTCCGATTTTTTTCCGATTTTTTTCCCGATTTTTCCCGATTTTTTTCCCGATTTTTCCCGATTTTTTTCCGATTTTTTTTCCGATTTTTTCCGATTTTTCCCGATTTTTTCCCGATTTTTTTCCCGATTTTTCCCGATTTTTTTCCCGATTTTTTCCCCATTTTTTTTCCGATTTTTTTTTCCCGATTTTTCCGATTTTTTTTTCCCGATTTTTCCCGATTTTTTTTCCGATTTTTTCCGATTTTTCCCGATTTTTTTCCGATTTTTTTCCGATTTTTTTCCCGATTTTTCCCGATTTTTTTCCCGATTTTTCCCGATTTTTTTCCGATTTTTTTTCCGATTTTTTTCCCATTTTTTTTCGATTTTCCCAATTTTTTTCCGATTTTTTTCCGATTTTTTTTCCGATTTTTCCCGATTTTTTTCCGATTTTTTTTCCGATTTTTCCCGATTTTTTTCCGATTTTTTTCCGATTTTTTTCCGATTTTTTTCCCGATTTTTCCCGATTTTTTTCCCGATTTTTCCCGATTTTTTTCCGATTCTTTTCCGATTTTTTTCCCGATTTTTCCCGATTTTTTTCCCGATTTTTCCCGATTTTTTTCCGATTTTTTTTCCGATTTTTTCCGATTTTTTCCCGATTTTTTTTCCCGATTTTTCCCGATTTTTTTCCCATTTTTCCCATTTTTTTCCCGATTTTTTTTCCCGATTTTTCCCGATTTTTCCGATTTTTTCCGATTTTTTTCCCGATTTTTCCCGATTTTTTTTCCCGATTTTCCCGATTTTTTTTCGATTCTTTTTCCGATTTTTCCCGATTTTTCCCGATTTTTATCCCGATTTTTTTCCCCATTTTTTTCCGATTTTTTTTTCCCCATTTTTCCCGATTTTTCCGATTTTTTCCCTATTTTTCCCGATTTTTTTCCCGATTTTTCCCGATTTTTTTCCGATTTTTTTTCCGATTTTTTCCGATTTTTCCCGATTTTTTCCCGATTTTTTTCCCGATTTTTCCCGATTTTTTTCCCGATTTTTTCCCCATTTTTTTCCGATTTTTTTTCCCCGATTTTTCCCGATTTTTCCGATTTTTTTTCCGATTTTTCCCGATTTTTCCCGATTTTTTTCCGATTTTTCCCGATTTTTTTCCGATTTTTTTTCCGATTTTTCCCGATTTTTCCCGATTTTTTTTCCGATTTTTTCCGATTTTTCCCGATTTTTTTCCGATTTTTTTCCGATTTTTTTCCCGATTTTTCCCGATTTTTTTCCCGATTTTTCCCGATTTTTTTCCGATTTTTTTTCCGATTTTTTCCGATTTTTCCCGATTTTTTCCCGATTTTTTTCCCGATTTTTCCCGATTTTTTTCCCGATTTTTTCCCCATTTTTTTTCCGATTTTTTTTTCCCGATTTTTCCGATTTTTTTTTCCCGATTTTTCCCGATTTTTTTTCCGATTTTTTCCGATTTTTCCCGATTTTTTTCCGATTTTTTTCCGATTTTTTTCCCGATTTTTCCCGATTTTTTTCCCGATTTTTCCCGATTTTTTTCCGATTTTTTTTCCGATTTTTTCCGATTTTTCCCGATTTTTTCCCGATTTTTTTCCCGATTTTTCCCGATTTTTTTCCCGATTTTTTCCCCATTTTTTTTCCGATTTTTTTTTCCCGATTTTTCCCGATTTTTCCGATTTTTTTTCCGATTTTTCCCGATTTTTTTTCCGATTTTTTCCGATTTTTCCCGATTTTTTCCGATTTTTTTCCCGATTTTTTTCCGATTTTTTTTTCGATTTTCCCGATTTTTTTCCGATTTTTTTCCGATTTTTTTTCCCCATTTTTCCCGATTTTTTTTCCGATTTTTCCCGATTTTTTTCCGATTTTTTTTCCGATTTTTCCCGATTTTTTTCCGATTTTTTTCCGATTTTCTTTCCCGATTTTCCCGATTTTTTTCCGATTTTTCCCGATTTTTTCCCGATTTTTTTTCCGATTTTTCCCGATTTTTTCCGATTTTTTTCAGATTTTTCCCGATTTTTTTCCCGATTTTTTTCCGATTTTTTTTTCGATTTTCCCGATTTTTTTCCGATTTTTTTCCGATTTTTTTTCCGATTTTTCCCGATTTTTTTCCGATTTTTTTTCCGATTTTTCCCGATTTTTTTCCGATTTTCTTTCCCGATTTTCCCGATTTTTTTCCGATTTTTCCCGATTTTTTTCCGATTTTTTTTCCGATTTTTCCCGATTTTTCCCGATTTTTTTTCCGATTTTTTCCGATTTTTCCCGATTTTTTTCCGATTTTTTTCCGATTTTTTTCCCGATTTTTCCCGATTTTTTTCCCGATTTTTCCCGATTTTCTTTCCCGATTTTCCCGATTTTTTTCCGATTTTTTTTCCGATTTTTCCCGATTTTTCCCGATTTTTTTCCCGATTTTTTTTCCCGATTTTTATCCCGATTTTTTTCCCCATTTTTTTTCCGATTTTTTTTCCCCCATTTTTCCCGATTTTTCCGATTTTTTCCGATTTTTCCCGATTTTTTCCCGATTTTTTTCCCGATTTTTCCCGATTTTTTTCCCGATTTTTTCCCCATTTTTTTCCGATTTTTTTTTCCCGATTTTTCCCGATTTTTCCGATTTTTTTTCCGATTTTTCCCGATTTTTCCCGATTTTTTTCCGATTTTTTCCCGATTTTTTTTCCGATTTTTCCCGATTTTTTTCCGATTTTTCCCGATTTTTTTCCCGATTTTTTTCCGATTTTTTTTCCGATTTTTCCCGATTTTTTTCCGATTTTTTTTTCGATTTTTCCCGATTTTTTTCCGATTTTTTTCCGATTTTTTCCCGATTTTTCCCGATTTTTTTCCGATTTTTTTCCGATTTTTTTCCCGATTTTTCCCGATTTTTTTCCGATTTTTTTCCGATTTTTTTCCCGATTTTTCCCGATTTTTCCCGATTTTTTTCCGATTTTTTCCGATTTTTTCCCGATTTTTTTTTCCGATTTTTCCCGATTTTTTTCCGATTTTTCCCATTTTTTTCCCGATTTTTTTTCCCGATTTTTTTTCCCGATTTTTCTTTCCGATTTTTCCCGATTTTTTTCCGATTTTTCCCATTTTTTTCCCGATTTTTCCCGATTTTTCCGATTTTTTCCGATTTTTTTCCCGATTTTTCTTCCCGATTTTCCCGATTTTCCCGATTTTTTTTCCGATTTTTCCCGATTTTTCCCGATTTTTTTCCCGATTTTTTTTCCCGATTTTTATCCCGATTTTTTTCCCCATTTTTTTTCCGATTTTTTTTCCCCCATTTTTCCCGATTTTTCCGATTTTTTCCCGATTTTTCCCGATTTTTTTCCCGATTTTTCCCGATTTTTTTCCGATTTTTTTCCGATTTTTTTTCAGATTTTTCCCGATTTTTCCCGATTTTTTTCCCGATTTTTTTTCCCGATTTTTATCCCGATTTTTTTCCCCATTTTTTTTCCGATTTTTTTTTCCCCATTTTTCCCGATTTTTCCGATTTTTTCCCGATTTTTCCCAATTTTTTTCCCGATTTTTCCCGATTTTTTTCCGATTTTTTTTCCGATTTTTTCCGATTTTTCCCGATTTTTTCCCGATTTTTTTCCCGATTTTTCCCGATTTTTTTCCCGATTTTTTCCCCATTTTTTCCGATTTTTTTTTCCCGATTTTTCCCGATTTTTCCGATTTTTTTTCCGATTTTTCCCGATTTTTCCCGATTTTTTTCCGATTTTCCCGATTTTTTTCCGATTTTTTTCCGATTTTTCCCGATTTTTCCCGATTTTTTCCGATTTTTTTCCGATTTTTCCCGATTTTTTTCCCATTTTTTTCGATTTTCCCGATTTTTTTCCGATTTTTTTCCGATTTTTTTTCCGATTTTTCCCGATTTTTTTCCGATTTTTTTTTCGATTTTTCCCGATTTTTTTCCGATTTTTTTCCGATTTTTTTCCGATTTTTTTCCCGATTTTTCCCGATTTTTTTCCCGATTTTTCCCGATTTTTTTCCGATTTTTTTCCGATTTTTTTCCCGATTTTTCCCGATTTTTTTCCGATTTTTTTCCGATTTTTTTCCCGATTTTTCCCGATTTTTTCCCGATTGTTCCCGATTTTTTCCCCATTTTTTTCCGATTTTTTTTTCCCGATTTTTCCCGATTTTTCCGATTTTTTTTCCGATTTTTCCCGATTTTTCCCGATTTTTTTCCGATTTTTCCCGATTTTTTCCGATTTTTTTCCGATTTTTCCCGATTTTTTTTCCGATTTTTTCCGATTTTTCCCGATTTTTTCCGATTTTTTCCCGATTTTTTTTCCGATTTTTCCCAATTTTTTTCCGATTTTTCCCGATTTTTTTCCCGATTTTTTTCCCATTTTTTTTCGATTTTCCCGATTTTTTTCCGATTTTTTTCCGATTTTTTTTCCGATTTTCCCCGATTTTTTTCCGATTTTTTTCCGATTTTTTTCCCGATTTTTCCCGATTTTTTTCCCGATTTTTCCCGATTTTTTTCCGATTTTTTTCCGATTTTTTTCCCGATTTTTCCCGATTTTTTTCCGATTTTTTTCCGATTTTTTTCCCGATTTTTCCCGATTTTTTTCCCGATTTTTCCCGATTTTTTTCCGATTTTTTTTTCCGATTTTTTCCGATTTTTTCCGATTTTTTCCCGATTTTTTTTTCCGATTTTTCCCGTTTTTTTTCCGATTTTTCCCATTTTTTTCCCGATTTTTTTTCCCGATTTTTCCCGATTTTTCTTTCCGATTTTTCCCGATTTTTTTCCGATTTTTCCCATTTTTTTCCCGATTTTTCCCGATTTTTCCGATTTTTTCCGATTTTTTTCCCGATTTTTCTTCCCGATTTTCCCGATTTTCCCGATTTTTTTTCCGATTTTTCCCGATTTTTCCCGATTTTTTTCCCGATTTTTTTTCCCGATTTTTATCCCGATTTTTTTCCCCATTTTTTTTCCGATTTTTTTTTCCCCATTTTTCCCGATTTTTCCGATTTTTTCCCGATTTTTCCCGATTTTTTCTCGATTTTTTTCCCGATTTTTCCCGATTTTTTTTCCCGATTTTCCCGATTTTTTTCCGATTTTTTTTCCGATTTTTCCCGATTTTTCCCGATTTTTTTCCCGATTTTTTTTCCCGATTTTTATCCCGATTTTTTTCCCCATTTTTTTTCCGATTTTTTTTTCCCCATTTTTCCCGATTTTTCCGATTTTTTCCCCATTTTTCCCGATTTTTTTCCGATTTTTTTTCCGATTTTTTCCGATTTTTCCCGATTTTTTCCCGATTTTTTTCCCGATTTTTCCCGATTTTTTTTCCCGATTTTTTCCGATTTTTCCCGATTTTTCCCGATTTTTTTCCCGATTTTTCCCGATTTTTTTCCCGATTTTTCCCGATTTTTTTCCCGATTTTTCCCGATTTTTTTCCGATTTATTTTCCGATTTTTTCCGATTTTTTCCGATTTTTTCCCGATTTTTTTTTCCGATTTTTCCCGATTTTTTTCCGATTTTTCCCATTTTTTTCCCGATTTTTTTCCCGATTTTTCCTGATTTTTCTTTCCGATTTTTCCCGATTTTTTTCCGATTTTTCCCATTTTTTTCCCGATTTTTTTTCCCGATTTTTCCCGATTTTTCCGATTTTTTTCCGATTTTTTTCCCGATTTTTCTTCCCGATTTTCCCGATTTTCCCGATTTTTTCCCGATTTTTCCCGATTTTTTTCCCGATTTTTCCCGATTTTTTTCCCGATTTTTTCCCCATTTTTTTCCGATTTTTCCCGATTTTTTCCCGATTTTTTTCCCGATTTTTCCCGATTTTTTTCCCGATTTTTTCCCCATTTTTTTCCGATTTTTTTTTCCCGATTTTTCCCGATTTTTCCGATTTTTTTCCGATTTTTTTCCCGATTTTTCCCGATTTTTTTCCGATTTTTTTCCGATTTTTTTCCCGATTTTTCCCGATTTTTTTCCCGATTGTTCCCGATTTTTTCCCCATTTTTTTCCGATTTTTTTTTCCCGATTTTTCCCGATTTTTCCGATTTTTTTTCCGATTTTTCCCGATTTTTCCCGATTTTATTCCGATTTTTCCCGATTTTTTTCCGATTTTTTTCCGATTTTTCCCGATTTTTTTTCCGATTTTTTCCGATTTTTCCCGATTTTTTCCGATTTTTTCCCGATTTTTTTTCCGATTTTTCCCAATTTTTTTCCGATTTTTCCCGATTTTTTTCCCGATTTTTTCCCATTTTTTTTCGATTTTCCCGATTTTTTTCCGATTTTTTTCCGATTTTTTTTCCGATTTTCCCCGATTTTTTTCCGATTTTTTTCCGATTTTTTTCCCGATTTTTCCCGATTTTTTTCCCGATTTTTCCCGATTTTTTTCCGATTTTTTTCCGATTTTTTTCCCGATTTTTCCCGATTTTTTCCGATTTTTTTCCGATTTTTTTCCCGATTTTTCCCGATTTTTTTTCCCGATTTTTCCCGATTTTTTTCCGATTTTTTTTTCCGATTTTTTCCGATTTTTTCCGATTTTTTCCCGATTTTTTTTCCGATTTTTCCCGATTTTTTTCCGATTTTTCCCATTTTTTTCCCGATTTTTTTTCCCGATTTTTCCCGATTTTTCTTTCCGATTTTTCCCGATTTTTTTCCGATTTTTCCCATTTTTTTCCCGATTTTTCCCGATTTTTCCGATTTTTTCCGATTTTTTTCCCGATTTTTCTTCCCGATTTTCCCGATTTTCCCGATTTTTTTTCCGATTTTTCCCGATTTTTCCCGATTTTTTTCCCGATTTTTTTTCCCGATTTTTATCCCGATTTTTTTCCCCATTTTTTTTCCGATTTTTTTTTCCCCATTTTTCCCGATTTTTCCGATTTTTTCCCGATTTTTCCCGATTTTTTCTCGATTTTTTTCCCGATTTTTCCCGATTTTTTTTCCCGATTTTCCCGATTTTTTTCCGATTTTTTTTCCGATTTTTCCCGATTTTTCCCGATTTTTTTCCCGATTTTTTTTCCCGATTTTTATCCCGATTTTTTTCCCCATTTTTTTTCCGATTTTTTTTTCCCCATTTTTCCCGATTTTTCCGATTTTTTCCCCATTTTTCCCGATTTTTTTCCGATTTTTTTTCCGATTTTTTCCGATTTTTCCCGATTTTTTCCCGATTTTTTTCCCGATTTTTCCCGATTTTTTTTCCCGATTTTTTCCGATTTTTCCCGATTTTTCCCGATTTTTTTCCCGATTTTTCCCGATTTTTTTCCCGATTTTTCCCGATTTTTTTCCCGATTTTTCCCGATTTTTTTCCGATTTATTTTCCGATTTTTTCCGATTTTTTCCGATTTTTTCCCGATTTTTTTTTCCGATTTTTCCCGATTTTTTTCCGATTTTTCCCATTTTTTTCCCGATTTTTCCTGATTTTTCTTTCCGATTTTTCCCGATTTTTTTCCGATTTTTCCCATTTTTTTCCCGATTTTTTTTCCCGATTTTTCCCGATTTTTCCGATTTTTTTCCGATTTTTTTCCCGATTTTTCTTCCCGATTTTCCCGATTTTCCCGATTTTTTCCCGATTTTTCCCGATTTTTTTCCCGATTTTTCCCGATTTTTTTCCCGATTTTTTCCCCATTTTTTTCCGATTTTTCCCGATTTTTTCCCGATTTTTTTCCCGATTTTTCCCGATTTTTTTCCCGATTTTTTCCCCATTTTTTTCCGATTTTTTTTTCCCGATTTTTCCCGATTTTTCCGATTTTTTTTCCGATTTTTCCCGATTTTTCCCGATTTTTTTCCGATTTTTCCCGATTTTTTTCCGATTTTTTTCCCGATTTTCCCGATTTTTTTCCGATTTTTTTCCGATTTTTTTCCGATTTTTCCCGATTTTTCCCGATTTTTTTCCGATTTTTTTCCCGATTTTTTTTCCCGATTTTTCCCGATTTTTCCGATTTTTTCCGATTTTTTTCCGATTTTTTTTCAGATTTTTTTCCGATTTTTCCCGATTTTCCCGATTTTTTTCCGATTTTTTTCCGATTTTTTCCGATTTTTCCCGATTTTTTTCCGATTTTTTTATTATTTTTTTTCCGATTTTTTTCCCGATTTTTCCCGATTTTTTCCCGATTTTTCCCGATTTTTTTCCGATTTTTTTTCCGATTTTTTTCCCGATTTTTCCCGATTTTTTTCCCGATTTTTCCCGATTTTTTTCCCGATTTTTCCCGATTTTTTTCCGATTTTTTTCCGATTTTTTTCCCGATTTTTCCCGATTTTTTTCCCGATTTTTCCCGATTTTTTCCGATTTTTCCGATTTTTTCCCGATTTTTTTTCCGATTTTTCCCGATTTTTCCCGATTTTTTTCCCGATTTTTTTTCCCGATTTTTATCCCGATTTTTTTCCCCATTTTTTTTCCGATTTTTTTTTCCCCATTTTTCCCGATTTTTCCGATTTTTTCCCGATTTTTCCCGATTTTTTTCCCGATTTTTCTCGATTTTTTTCCGATTTTTTTTCCGATTTTTTCCGATTTTTCCCGATTTTTTCCCCATTTTTTTCCCGATTTTTCCCGATTTTTTTCCCGATTTTTCCCGATTTTTCCGATTTTTTCCCGATTTTTTTTCCGATTTTTCCCGATTTTCCCGATTTTTTTCCGATTTTTTTCCGATTTTTTTCCGATTTTTCCCGATTTTTTTCCGATTTTTTTATTATTTTTTTTCCGATTTTTTTCCCGATTTTTCCCGATTTTTTTCCCGATTTTTCCCGATTTTTTTCCGATTTTTTTTCCGATTTTTTTCCCGATTTTTCCCGATTTTTTCCCGATTTTTCCCGATTTTTTTCCCGATTTTTCCCGATTTTTTTCCGATTTTTTTCCGATTTTTTTCCCGATTTTTCCCGATTTTTTTCCCGATTTTTCCCGATTTTTTCCGATTTTTCCGATTTTTTCCCGATTTTTTTTCCGATTTTTCCCGATTTTTCCCGATTTTTTTCCCGATTTTTTTTCCCGATTTTTATCCCGATTTTTTTCCCCATTTTTTTTCCGATTTTTTTTCCCCATTTTTCCCGATTTTTCCGATTTTTTCCCGATTTTTCCCGATTTTTTTCCCGATTTTTTTTCCGATTTTTCCCGATTTTTCCCGATTTTTTTCCCGATTTTTTTTCCCGATTTTTATCCCGATTTTTTTCCCCATTTTTTTCCGATTTTTTTTTCCCCATTTTTCCCGATTTTTCCGATTTTTTCCCGATTTTTCCCGATTTTTTTCCCGATTTTTCTCGATTTTTTTCCGATTTTTTTTCCGATTTTTTCCGATTTTTCCCGATTTTTTCCCGATTTTTTTCCCGATTTTTCCCGATTTTTTTCCCGATTTTTCCCGATTTTTCCGATTTTTTCCCGATTTTTTTTTCCGATTTTTCCCGATTTTCCCGATTTTTTTCCGATTTTTTTCCGATTTTTTTCCGATTTTTCCCGATTTTTTTCCGATTTTTTTATTATTTTTTTTCCGATTTTTTTCCCGATTTTTCCCGATTTTTTTCCCGATTTTTCCCGATTTTTTTCCGATTTTTTTTCCGATTTTTTTCCCGATTTTTCCCGATTTTTTTCCCGATTTTTCCCGATTTTTTTCCCGATTTTTCCCGATTTTTTTCCGATTTTTTTCCGATTTTTTTCCCGATTTTTCCCGATTTTTTTCCCGATTTTTCCCGATTTTTTCCGATTTTTCCGATTTTTTCCCGATTTTTTTTCCGATTTTTCCCGATTTTTCCCGATTTTTTTCCCGATTTTTTTTCCCGATTTTTATCCCGATTTTTTTCCCCATTTTTTTTCCGATTTTTTTTTCCCCATTTTTCCCGATTTTTCCGATTTTTTCCCGATTTTTCCCGATTTTTTTCCCGATTTTTCTCGATTTTTTTCCGATTTTTTTTCCGATTTTTTCCGATTTTTCCCCGATTTTTTTCCCGATTTTTTCCGATTTTTTTCCCGATTTTTTCCCCATTTTTTTTCCGATTTTTTTTTCCCGATTTTTCCCGATTTTTCCGATTTTTTTCCGATTTTTCCCGATTTTTCCCGATTTTTTTCCGATTTTTCCCGATTTTTTTCCGATTTTTTTCCCGATTTTCCCGATTTTTTTCCAATTTTTTTCCGATTTTTTTTCCGATTTTTCCCGATTTTTCCCGATTTTTTTCCGATTTTTTTCCCGATTTTTTTTCCCGATTTTTCCCGATTTTTCCGATTTTTTCCGATTTTTTTCCGATTTTTTTTCCGATTTTTCCCGATTTTCCCGATTTTTTTCCGATTTTTTTCCGATTTTTTTCCGATTTTTCCCGATTTTTTTCCGATTTTTTTATTATTTTTTTTCCGATTTTTTTCCCGATTTTTCCCGATTTTTTTCCCGATTTTTCCCGATTTTTTCCGATTTTTTTCCGATTTTTTTTCCGATTTTTTCCCGATTTTTCCCGATTTTTCCCGATTTTTTTCCCGATTTTTCCCGATTTATTTTTCCGATTTTTTCCGATTTTTTTCCCGATTTTTCCCGATTTTTTCCCGATTTTTCCCGATTTTTTCCGATTTTTCCGATTTTTTCCCGATTTTTTTTTCCGATTTTTCCCGATTTTTTTCCGATTTTTCCCATTTTTTTCCCGATTTTTTTTCCCGATTTTTCCCGATTTTTCCGATTTTTTCCGATTTTTTTCCCGATTTTTCCCGATTTTTTATCCCGATTTTCCCGATTTTTTTCCGATTTTTTTTCCGATTTTTTTCCCGATTTTTTTCCGATTTTTTTCCCATTTTTTTCCCGATTTTTCCCGATTTTTTTCCCGATTTTTCCCGATTTTTTCCGATTTTTCCGATTTTTTCCCGATTTTTTTTCCGATTTTTCCCGATTTTTCCCGATTTTTTTCCCGATTTTTTTCCCGATTTTTATCCCGATTTTTTTCCCCATTTTTTTTCCGATTTTTTTTTCCCCATTTTTCCCGATTTTTCCGATTTTTTCCCGATTTTTCCCGATTTTTTTCCCGATTTTTCTCGATTTTTTTCCGATTTTTTTTCCGATTTTTTCCGATTTTTCCCCGATTTTTTTTCCCGATTTTTCCCGATTTTTTTCCCCATTTTTTCCCCATTTTTTTTCCGATTTTTTTTTCCCGATTTTTCCCGATTTTTCCGATTTTTTTTCCGATTTTTCCCGATTTTTCCCGATTTTTTTCCGATTTTTCCCGATTTTTTTCCGATTTTTTTCCCGATTTTCCCGATTTTTTTCCAATTTTTTTACGATTTTTTTTCCGATTTTTCCCGATTTTTCCCGATTTTTTTCCGATTTTTTTCCCGATTTTTTTTCCCGATTTTTCCCGATTTTTCCGATTTTTTCCGATTTTTTTCCGATTTTTTTTCCGATTTTTTTCCGATTTTTCCCGATTTTCCCGATTTTTTTCCGATTTTTTTCCGATTTTTTTTCCGATTTTTCCCGATTTTTTTCCGATTTTTTTATTATTTTTTTCCGATTTTTTTCCCGATTTTTCCCGATTTTTTTCCCGATTTTTCCCGATTTTTTTCCGATTTTTTCCCATTTTTTTTCCGATTTTTTTCCCGATTTTTCCCGATTTTTTTCCCGATTTTTCCAGATTTTTTTCCCGATTTTTCCCGATTTTTTTCCGATTTTTTCCGATTTTTTTCCCGATTTTTCCCGATTTTTTTCCCGATTTTTCCCGATTTTTTCCGATTTTTCCGATTTTTTCCCGATTTTTTTTTCCGATTTTTCCCGATTTTTTTTCCGATTTTTCCCATTTTTTTCCCGATTTTTTTTCCCGATTTTTCCCGATTTTTCCGATTTTTTCCGATTTTTTTCCCGATTTTTCCCGATTTTTTATCCCGATTTTCCCGATTTTTTTCCGATTTTTTTCCGATTTTTTTTCCGATTTTTTTTCCGATTTTTCCCGATTTTTCCCGATTTTTTTCCCGATTTTTTTTCCCGATTTTTATCCCGATTTTTTTCCGATTTTTTTTTCCCCATTTTTCCCGATTTTTCCGATTTTTTCCCGATTTTTCCCGATTTTTTTCCCGATTTTTCCCGATTTTTTTCCGATTTTTTTTCCGATTTTTCCGATTTTTTCCGTTTTTTTTCCCTTTTTCCCGATTTTTTTCCGATTTTTTTTATATTTTTTTTCCGATTTTTTTCCCGATTTTTCCCGATTTTTTTCCCGATTTTTCCCGATTTTTTTCCGATTTTTTTTCCGATTTTTTCCGATTTTTTCCGATTTTTTCCCGATTTTTTTTCCGATTTTTCCCGATTTTTTTCCGATTTTTCCCATTTTTTTCCCGATTTTTTTTCCCGATTTTTTCCGATTTTTCCGATTTTTTCCCGATTTTTTTTCCGATTTTTCCCGATTTTTCCCGATTTTTTTCCCGATTTTTTTTCCCGATTTTTATCCCGATTTTTTTCCCCATTTTTTTTCCGATTTTTTTTTCCCCATTTTTCCCGATTTTTCCGATTTTTTCCCGATTTTTCCCGATTTTTTTCCCGATTTTTCTCGATTTTTTTCCGATTTTTTTTCCGATTTTTTCCGATTTTTCCCCGATTTTTTTTCCCGATTTTTCCCGATTTTTTTCCCCATTTTTTCCCCATTTTTTTTCCGATTTTTTTTTCCCGATTTTTCCCGATTTTTCCGATTTTTTTTCCGATTTTTCCCGATTTTTCCCGATTTTTTTCCGATTTTTCCCGATTTTTTTCCGATTTTTTTCCCGATTTTCCCGATTTTTTTCCAATTTTTTTCCGATTTTTTTTCCGATTTTTCCCGATTTTTCCCGATTTTTTTCCGATTTTTTTCCCGATTTTTTTTCCCGATTTTTCCCGATTTTTCCGATTTTTTCCGATTTTTTTCCGATTTTTTTTCCGATTTTTTTTCCGATTTTTCCCGATTTTCCCGATTTTTTTCCGATTTTTTTCCGATTTTTTTCCGATTTTTCCCGATTTTTTTCCGATTTTTTTATTATTTTTTTTCCGATTTTTTTTCCGATTTTTCCCGATTTTTTTCCCGATTTTTCCCGATTTTTTTCCGATTTTTTCCCATTTTTTTTCCGATTTTTTTCCCGATTTTTCCCGATTTTTTTCCCGATTTTTCCAGATTTTTTTCCCGATTTTTCCCGATTTTTTTCCGATTTTTTCCGATTTTTTTCCCGATTTTTCCCGATTTTTTTCCCGATTTTTCCCGATTTTTTCCGATTTTTCCGATTTTTTCCCGATTTTTTTTTCCGATTTTTCCCGATTTTTTTTCCGATTTTTCCCATTTTTTTCCCGATTTTTTTTCCCGATTTTTCCCGATTTTTCCGATTTTTTCCGATTTTTTTCCCGATTTTTCCCGATTTTTTATCCCGATTTTCCCGATTTTTTTCCGATTTTTTTCCGATTTTTTTTCCGATTTTTTTTCCGATTTTTCCCGATTTTTCCCGATTTTTTTCCCGATTTTTTTTCCCGATTTTTATCCCGATTTTTTTCCGATTTTTTTTTCCCCATTTTTCCCGATTTTTCCGATTTTTTCCCGATTTTTCCCGATTTTTTTCCCGATTTTTCCCGATTTTTTTCCGATTTTTTTTCCGATTTTTCCGATTTTTTCCGTTTTTTTTCCCTTTTTCCCGATTTTTTTCCGATTTTTTTTATATTTTTTTTCCGATTTTTTTCCCGATTTTTCCCGATTTTTTTCCCGATTTTTCCCGATTTTTTTCCGATTTTTTTTCCGATTTTTTCCGATTTTTTCCGATTTTTTCCCGATTTTTTTTTCCGATTTTTCCCGATTTTTTTCCGATTTTTCCCATTTTTTTCCCGATTTTTTTTCCCGATTTTTCCCGATTTTTCTTTCCGATTTTTCCCGATTTTTTTCCGATTTTTCCCGATTTTTTTCCGATTTTTTTTCCGATTTTTCCCGATTTTTCCCGATTTTTTTCCGATTTTTTTTCCGATTTTTTCCGATTTTTCCCGATTTTTTCCCGATTTTTTCCCGATTTTTTTCCCGATTTTTCCCGATTTTTTTCCCGATTTTTTCCCGATTTTTTTTCCGATTTTTTTTTCCCGATTTTTCCCGATTTTTCCGATTTTTTTTTCCCGATTTTTCCCGATTTTTCCCGATTTTTTCCCCGATTTTTCCCGATTTTTTTTCCGATTTTTTCCGATTTTTCCCGATTTTTTCCGATTTTTTCCCGATTTTTTTTTCCGATTTTTCCCGATTTTTTCCGATTTTTTTCCGATTTTTCCCGATTTTTTTCCCGATTTTTTTCCCGATTTTTTTCCCGATTTTTTCCCGATTTTTTTCCGATTTTTTTTTCCCGATTTTTCCCGATTTTTCCGATTTTTTTTCTCCCGATTTTTCCCGATTTTTCCCGATTTTTTCCCCGATTTTTCCCGATTTTTTTCCGATTTTTTCCGATTTTTCCCGATTTTTTCCGATTTTTTCCCGATTTTTTTTTCCGATTTTTCCCGATTTTTTCCGATTTTTTTTTCCGATATTTCCCGATTTTTTTCCCGATTTTTTTCCCATTTTTTTTTCGATTTTCCCGATTTTTTTCCGATTTTTTTCCGATTTTTTTTCCGATTTTTCCCGATTTTTTTCCGATTTTTTCCCGATTTTTCCCGATTTTTCCGATTTTTTTTCCGATTTTTTTTCCGATTTTTCCCGATTTTTTTCCCGATTTTTCCTATTTTTTTTCGATTTTTTTTCAGATTTTTCCCGATTTTTTCCCGATTTTTTTCCGATTTTTTTCCCGATTTTCCCGATTTTTTTCAGATTTTTTTTCAGATTTTTCCCGATTTTTTTCAGATTTTTTTCCCGATTTTTCCCGATTTTTTTCGATTTTTTCCCGATTTTTCCCGATTTTTTTCCGATTTTTTTCAGATTTTTTTCCCGATTTTTTTCCCGATTTTTCCCGATTTTTTTCAGATTTTTTTTCCGATTTTTTCCGATTTTTTCCGATTTTTTCCCGATTTTTTTTTCCGATTTTTCCCGATTTTTTTCCGATTTTTCCCATTTTTTTCCCGATTTTTTTTCCCGATTTTTCCCGATTTTTCCGATTTTTTCCGATTTTTTTCCCGATTTTTCCCGATTTTTTTTCCCGATTTTTCCCGATTTTTTTCCGATTTTTTTTCCGATTTTTCCCGATTTTTCCGATTTTTTTTTCCGATTTTCCCGATTTTTTTCCGATTTTTTCCGATTTTTCCCGATTTTTTCCGATTTTTTCCCGATTTTTTTTCCGATTTTTCCCGATTTTTCCCGATTTTTTTCCCGATTTTTCCCGATTATATTTCCGATTTTTTTTCAGATTTTTTTCCCGATTTTTCCCGATTTTTTTCCCGATTTTTCCCGATTTTTTTCCCGATTTTTCCCGATTTTTTTCCGATTTTTTTCCGATTTTTTTCCCGATTTTTCCCGATTTTTTTCCCGATTTTTCCCGATTTTTTCCGATTTTTCCGATTTTTTCCCGATTTTTTTTCCGATTTTTCCCGATTTTTCCCGATTTTTTTCCCGATTTTTTTTCCCGATTTTTATCCCGATTTTTTTCCCCATTTTTTTTCCGATTTTTTTTTCCCCATTTTTCCCGATTTTTCCGATTTTTTCCCGATTTTTCCCGATTTTTTTCCCGATTTTTCTCGATTTTTTTCCGATTTTTTTTCCGATTTTTTCCGATTTTTCCCCGATTTTTTTCCCGATTTTTTCCGATTTTTTTCCCGATTTTTTCCCCATTTTTTTCCGATTTTTTTTTCCCGATTTTTCCCGATTTTTCCGATTTTTTTCCGATTTTTCCCGATTTTTTTCCCGATTTTTCCCGATTTTTTCCGATTTTTCCGATTTTTTCCCGATTTTTTTTTCCGATTTTTCCCGATTTTTTTCCGATTTTTCCCATTTTTTTCCCGATTTTTTTTTCCCGATTTTTCCCGATTTTTCCGATTTTTCCCGATTTTTTTCCGATTTTTTTTCCGATTTTTTTCCCGATTTTTTTCCGATTTTTTTCCGATTTTTTTCCCGATTTTTCCCGATTTTTTTCCCGATTTTTCCCGATTTTTTCCGATTTTTCCGATTTTTTCCCGATTTTTTTTCCGATTTTTCCCGATTTTTCCCGATTTTTTTCCCGATTTTTTTTCCCGATTTTTATCCCGATTTTTTTCCCCATTTTTTTTCCGATTTTTTTTTCCCCATTTTTCCCGATTTTTCCGATTTTTTCCCGATTTTTCCCGATTTTTTTCCCGATTTTTCTCGATTTTTTTCCGATTTTTTTTCCGATTTTTTCCGATTTTTCCCCGATTTTTTTTCCCGATTTTTCCCGATTTTTTTCCCGATTTTTTCCCCATTTTTTTTCCGATTTTTTTTTCCCGATTTTTCCCGATTTTTCCGATTTTTTTTCCGATTTTTCCCGATTTTTCCCGATTTTTTCCGATTTTTCCCGATTTTTTTCCGATTTTTTTCCCGATTTTCCCGATTTTTTTCCAATTTTTTTCCGATTTTTTTTCCGATTTTTCCCGATTTTTCCCGATTTTTTTCCGATTTTTTTCCCGATTTTTTTTCCCGATTTTTCCCGATTTTTCCGATTTTTTCCGATTTTTTTCCGATTTTTTTTCCGATTTTTTTTCCGATTTTTCCCGATTTTCCCGATTTTTTTCCGATTTTTTTCCGATTTTTTTCCGATTTTTCCCGATTTTTTTCCGATTTTTTTATTATTTTTTTTCCGATTTTTTTTCCGATTTTTTTCCCGATTTTTTTCCCGATTTTTCCCGATTTTTTTCCGATTTTTTTCCGATTTTTTTTCCGATTTTTTTCCCGATTTTTCCCGATTTTTTTCCCGATTTTTCCCGATTTTTTTCCCGATTTTTCCCGATTTTTTCCGATTTTTTCCGATTTTTTTCCCGATTTTTCCCGATTTTTTTCCCGATTTTTCCCGATTTTTTCCGATTTTTCCGATTTTTTCCCGATTTTTTTTTCCGATTTTTCCCGATTTTTTTTCCGATTTTTCCCATTTTTTTCCCGATTTTTTTTCCCGATTTTTCCCGATTTTTCCGATTTTTTCCGATTTTTTTCCCGATTTTTCCCGATTTTTTATCCCGATTTTCCCGATTTTTTTCCGATTTTTTTCCGATTTTTTTTCCGATTTTTTTTCCGATTTTTCCCGATTTTTCCCGATTTTTTTCCCGATTTTTTTTCCCGATTTTTATCCCGATTTTTTCCCCATTTTTTTCCGATTTTTTTTTCCCCATTTTTCCCGATTTTTCCGATTTTTTCCCGATTTTTCCCGATTTTTTTCCCGATTTTTTCCCGATTTTTTTCCGATTTTTTTTCCGATTTTTTCCGTTTTTTTTCCCTTTTTCCCGATTTTTTTCCGATTTTTTTTATATTTTTTTTCCGATTTTTTTCCCGATTTTTCCCGATTTTTTTCCCGATTTTTCCCGATTTTTTTCCGATTTTTTTTCCGATTTTTTCCGATTTTTTCCGATTTTTTCCCGATTTTTTTTTCCGATTTTTCCCGATTTTTTTCCGATTTTTCCCATTTTTTTCCCGATTTTTTTTCCCGATTTTTCCCGATTTTTCTTTCCGATTTTTCCCGATTTTTTTCCGATTTTTCCCGATTTTTTTCCGATTTTTTTCCGATTTTTCCCGATTTTTCCCGATTTTTTTCCGATTTTTTTTCCGATTTTTTCCGATTTTTCCCGATTTTTTCCCGATTTTTTCCCGATTTTTTTCCCGATTTTTCCCGATTTTTTTCCCGATTTTTTCCCGATTTTTTTTCCGATTTTTTTTTCCCGATTTTTCCCGATTTTTCCGATTTTTTTTTCCCGATTTTTCCCGATTTTTCCCGATTTTTTCCCCGATTTTTCCCGATTTTTTTTCCGATTTTTTCCGATTTTTCCCGATTTTTTCCGATTTTTTCCCGATTTTTTTTTCCGATTTTTCCCGATTTTTTCCGATTTTTTTCCGATTTTTCCCGATTTTTTTCCCGATTTTTTTCCCGATTTTTTTCCCGATTTTTTCCCGATTTTTTTCCGATTTTTTTTCCCGATTTTTCCCGATTTTTCCGATTTTTTTTCTCCCGATTTTTCCCGATTTTTTCCCCGATTTTTCCCGATTTTTTTTCCGATTTTTTCCGATTTTTCCCGATTTTTTCCGATTTTTTCCCGATTTTTTTTTCCGATTTTTCCCGATTTTTTCCGATTTTTTTTCCGATATTTCCCGATTTTTTTCCCGATTTTTTTCCCATTTTTTTTTCGATTTTCCCGATTTTTTTCCGATTTTTTTCCGATTTTTTTTCCGATTTTTCCCGATTTTTTTCCGATTTTTTTCCCGATTTTTCCCGATTTTTCCGATTTTTTTTCCGATTTTTTTTCCGATTTTTCCCGATTTTTTTCCCGATTTTTCCTATTTTTTTTCGATTTTTTTTCAGATTTTTCCCGATTTTTTCCCGATTTTTTTCCGATTTTTTTCCCGATTTTCCCGATTTTTTTCAGATTTTTTTTCAGATTTTTCCCGATTTTTTTCAGATTTTTTTCCCGATTTTTCCCGATTTTTTTCGATTTTTTCCCGATTTTTCCCGATTTTTTTCCGATTTTTTTCAGATTTTTTTCCCGATTTTTTTCCCGATTTTTCCCGATTTTTTTCAGATTTTTTTTCCGATTTTTTCCGATTTTTTCCGATTTTTTCCCGATTTTTTTTTCCGATTTTTCCCGATTTTTTTCCGATTTTTCCCATTTTTTTCCCGATTTTTTTTCCCGATTTTTCCCGATTTTTCCGATTTTTCCGATTTTTTTCCCGATTTTTCCCGATTTTTTTTCCCGATTTTTCCCGATTTTTTTCCGATTTTTTTTCCGATTTTTCCCGATTTTTCCGATTTTTTTTCCGATTTTTCCCGATTTTTTTCCGATTTTTTCCGATTTTTCCCGATTTTTTCCGATTTTTTCCCGATTTTTTTTCCGATTTTTCCCGATTTTTTCCGATTTTTTTCCGATTTTTCCCGATTTTTTTCCCGATTTTTTTTCCGATTTTTCCCGATTTTTCCCGATTTTTTTTCGATTTTTTCCGATTTTTCCCGATTTTTTTCCGATTTTTTTCCGATTTTTTTCCCGATTTTTCCCGATTTTTTTCCCGATTTTTCCCGATTTTTTCCGATTTTTTTTCCGATTTTTTCCGATTTTTCCCGATTTTTTCCCGATTTTTTTCCCGATTTTTCCCGATTTTTTTCCCGATTTTTTCCCCATTTTTTTTCCGATTTTTTTTTCCCGATTTTTCCCGATTTTTCCGATTTTTTTTCCGATTTTTCCCGATTTTTTTCCGATTTTTTCCGATTTTTCCCGATTTTTTCCGATTTTTTCCCGATTTTTTTTCCGATTTTTCCCGATTTTTTCCGATTTTTTTCCGATTTTTCCCGATTTTTTTCCCGATTTTTTTCCCATTTTTTTTTCGATTTTCCCGATTTTTTTCCGATTTTTTTCCGATTTTTTTTTCCGATTTTTCCCGATTTTTTTCCGATTTTTTTCCGATTTTTCCCGATTTTTTTCCGATTTTTTTCCGATTTTTTTCCGATTTTTTTCCCGATTTTTCCCGATTTTTTTTCCGATTTTTCCCGATTTTTTTCCGATTTTTTTCCGATTTTTTTCCGATTTTTTTCCCGATTTTTCCCGATTTTTTTCCCGATTTTTCCCGATTTTTTTCCGATTCTTTTCCGATTTTTTTCCCGATTTTTCCCGATTTTTTTCCCGATTTTTCCCGATTTTTTTCCGATTTTTTTTCCGATTTTTTCCGATTTTTTCCGATTTTTTCCCGATTTTTTTTCCCGATTTTTCCCGATTTTTTTCCCATTTTTCCCATTTTTTTCCCGATTTTTTTTCCCGATTCTTCCCGATTTTTCCGATTTTTTCCGATTTTTTTCCCGATTTTTCCCGATTTTTTTTCCCGATTTTCCCGATTTTTTTTCGATTTTTTTTCCGATTTTTCCCGATTTTTCCCGATTTTTATCCCGATTTTTTTCCCCATTTTTTTCCGATTTTTTTTTCCCCATTTTTCCCGATTTTTCCGATTTTTTCCCTATTTTTCCCGATTTTTTTCCCGATTTTTCCCGATTTTTTTCCGATTTTTTTTCCGATTTTTTCCGATTTTTCCCGATTTTTTCCCGATTTTTTTCCCGATTTTTCCCGATTTTTTTCCCGATTTTTTCCCCATTTTTTTCCGATTTTTTTTCCCCGATTTTTCCCGATTTTTCCGATTTTTTTTCCGATTTTTCCCGATTTTTTCCCGATTTTTTTTTCCGATTTTTCCCGATTTTTTCCGATTTTTTTCCGATTTTTCCCGATTTTTTCCCGATTTTTTTCCCGATTTTTTTCCCGATTTTTTCCCGATTTTTTTTCCGATTTTTTTTTCCCGATTTTTCCCGATTTTTCCGATTTTTTTTCTCCCGATTTTTCCCGATTTTTTCCCCGATTTTTCCCGATTTTTTTTCCGATTTTTTCCGATTTTTCCCGATTTTTTCCGATTTTTTCCCGATTTTTTTTTCCGATTTTTCCCGATTTTTTCCGATTTTTTTTCCGATATTTCCCGATTTTTTTCCCGATTTTTTTCCCATTTTTTTTTCGATTTTCCCGATTTTTTTCCGATTTTTTTCCGATTTTTTTTCCGATTTTTCCCGATTTTTTTCCGATTTTTTTCCCGATTTTTCCCGATTTTTCCGATTTTTTTTCCGATTTTTTTCCGATTTTTCCCGATTTTTTTCCCGATTTTTCCTATTTTTTTTCGATTTTTTTTCAGATTTTTCCCGATTTTTTCCCGATTTTTTTCCGATTTTTTTCCCGATTTTCCCGATTTTTTTCAGATTTTTTTTCAGATTTTTCCCGATTTTTTTCAGATTTTTTTCCCGATTTTTCCCGATTTTTTTCGATTTTTTCCCGATTTTTCCCGATTTTTTCCGATTTTTTTTCAGATTTTTTTCCCGATTTTTTTCCCGATTTTTCCCGATTTTTTTCAGATTTTTTTTCCGATTTTTTCCGATTTTTTCCGATTTTTTCCCGATTTTTTTTTCCGATTTTTCCCGATTTTTTTCCGATTTTTCCCATTTTTTTCCCGATTTTTTTTCCCGATTTTTCCCGATTTTTCCGATTTTTTCCGATTTTTTTCCCGATTTTTCCCGATTTTTTTTCCCGATTTTTCCCGATTTTTTTCCGATTTTTTTTCCGATTTTTCCCGATTTTTCCGATTTTTTTTCCGATTTTTCCCGATTTTTTTCCGATTTTTTCCGATTTTTCCCGATTTTTTCCGATTTTTCCCGATTTTTTTTCCGATTTTTCCCGATTTTTTCCGATTTTTTCCCGATTTTCCCGATTTTTTTTCGATTTTTTTCCGATTTTTCCCGATTTTTCCCGATTTTTATCCCGATTTTTTTCCCCATTTTTTTCCGATTTTTTTTTCCCCATTTTTCCCGATTTTTCCGATTTTTTCCCTATTTTTCCCGATTTTTTTCCCGATTTTTCCCGATTTTTTTCCGATTTTTTTTTCCGATTTTTTCCGATTTTTCCCGATTTTTTCCCGATTTTTTTCCCGATTTTTCCCGATTTTTTTCCCGATTTTTTCCCCATTTTTTTCCGATTTTTTTTCCCCGATTTTTCCCGATTTTTCCGATTTTTTTTCCGATTTTTCCCGATTTTTTCCCGATTTTTTTCCGATTTTTCCCGATTTTTTTCCGATTTTTTTTCCGATTTTTCCCGATTTTTCCCGATTTTTTTTCCGATTTTTTCCGATTTTTCCCGATTTTTTTCCGATTTTTTTCCGATTTTTTCCCGATTTTTCCCGATTTTTTCCCGATTTTTCCCGATTTTTTTCCGATTTTTTTTCCGATTTTTTCCGATTTTTCCCGATTTTTTCCCGATTTTTTTCCCGATTTTTCCCGATTTTTTTCCCCATTTTTTCCCCATTTTTTTTCCGATTTTTTTTTCCCGATTTTTCCCGATTTTTCCGATTTTTTTTTCCCGATTTTTCCCGATTTTTCCCGATTTTTTCCGATTTTTTCCCGATTTTTTTTTCCGATTTTTCCCGATTTTTTCCGATTTTTTTTCCGATATTTCCCGATTTTTTTCCCGATTTTTTTCCCATTTTTTTTTCGATTTTCCCGATTTTTTTCCGATTTTTTTCCGATTTTTTTTCCGATTTTTCCCGATTTTTTTCCGATTTTTTTCCCGATTTTTCCCGATTTTTCCGATTTTTTTTCCGATTTTTTTTCCGATTTTTCCCGATTTTTTTCCCGATTTTTCCTATTTTTTTCGATTTTTTTTCAGATTTTTCCCGATTTTTTCCCGATTTTTTTCCGATTTTTTTCCCGATTTTCCCGATTTTTTTCAGATTTTTTTTCAGATTTTTCCCGATTTTTTTCAGATTTTTTTCCCGATTTTTCCCGATTTTTTTCGATTTTTTCCCGATTTTTCCCGATTTTTTTCCGATTTTTTTCAGATTTTTTTCCCGATTTTTTTCCCGATTTTTCCCGATTTTTTTCAGATTTTTTTCCGATTTTTTCCGATTTTTTCCGATTTTTTCCCGATTTTTTTTCCGATTTTTCCCGATTTTTTTCCGATTTTTCCCATTTTTTTCCCGATTTTTTTTCCCGATTTTTCCGATTTTTTCCGATTTTTTTCCCGATTTTTCCCGATTTTTTTTCCCGATTTTTCCCGATTTTTTTCCGATTTTTTTTCCGATTTTTCCCGATTTTTCCCGATTTTTTTCCCGATTTTTTTTCCCGATTTTTATCCCGATTTTTTTCCCCATTTTTTTTCCGATTTTTTTTTCCCGATTTTTCCCGATTTTTCCGATTTTTTTTTCCCGATTTTTCCCGATTTTTCCCGATTTTTTCACGATTTTTTTCCCGATTTTTCCCGATTTTTTTCCCGATTTTTTCCCCATTTTTTTTCCGATTTTTTTTTCCCGATTTTTCCCGATTTTTCCGATTTTTTTTCCGATTTTTCCCGATTTTTTTCCGATTTTTTCCGATTTTTCCCGATTTTTTCCGATTTTTTCCCGATTTTTTTTCCGATTTTTCCCGATTTTTTCCGATTTTTTCCGATTTTTCCCGATTTTTTTCCCGATTTTTTTTCCGATTTTTCCCGATTTTTCCCGATTTTTTTTCCGATTTTTTCCGATTTTTCCCGATTTTTTTCCGATTTTTTTCCGATTTTTTTCCCGATTTTTCCCGATTTTTTTCCCGATTTTTCCCGATTTTTTTCCGATTTTTTTTCCGATTTTTTCCGATTTTTCCCGATTTTTTCCCGATTTTTTTCCCGATTTTTCCCGATTTTTTTCCCGATTTTTTCCCCATTTTTTTTCCGATTTTTTTTTCCCGATTTTTCCCGATTTTTCCGATTTTTTTTCCGATTTTTCCCGATTTTTTTCCGATTTTTTCCGATTTTTCCCGATTTTTTCCGATTTTTTCCCGATTTTTTTTCCGATTTTTCCCGATTTTTTCCGATTTTTTTCCGATTTTTCCCGATTTTTTTCCCGATTTTTTTCCCATTTTTTTTTCGATTTTCCCGATTTTTTTCCGATTTTTTCCGATTTTTTTTCCGATTTTTTTTCCGATTTTTCCCGATTTTTCCCGATTTTTTTCCCGATTTTTTTTCCCGATTTTTATCCCGATTTTTTCCCCATTTTTTTCCGATTTTTTTTTCCCCATTTTTCCCGATTTTTCCGATTTTTTCCCGATTTTTCCCGATTTTTTTCCCGATTTTTCCCGATTTTTTTCCGATTTTTTTTCCGATTTTTTCCGTTTTTTTTCCCTTTTTCCCGATTTTTTCCGATTTTTTTTATATTTTTTTTCCGATTTTTTTCCCGATTTTTCCCGATTTTTTTCCCGATTTTTCCCGATTTTTTTCCGATTTTTTTTCCGATTTTTTCCGATTTTTTCCGATTTTTTCCCGATTTTTTTTTCCGATTTTTCCCGATTTTTTTCCGATTTTTCCCATTTTTTTCCCGATTTTTTTTCCCGATTTTTCCCGATTTTTCTTTCCGATTTTTCCCGATTTTTTTCCGATTTTTCCCGATTTTTTTCCGATTTTTTTCCGATTTTTCCCGATTTTTCCCGATTTTTTTCCGATTTTTTTTCCGATTTTTTCCGATTTTTCCCGATTTTTTCCCGATTTTTTCCCGATTTTTTTCCCGATTTTTCCCGATTTTTTTCCCGATTTTTTCCCGATTTTTTTCCGATTTTTTTTTCCCGATTTTTCCCGATTTTTCCGATTTTTTTTTCCCGATTTTTCCCGATTTTTCCCGATTTTTTCCCCGATTTTTCCCGATTTTTTTTCCGATTTTTTCCGATTTTTCCCGATTTTTTCCGATTTTTCCCGATTTTTTTTCCGATTTTTCCCGATTTTTTCCGATTTTTTCCGATTTTTCCCGATTTTTTTCCCGATTTTTTTCCCGATTTTTTTCCCGATTTTTTCCCGATTTTTTTTCCGATTTTTTTTTCCCGATTTTTCCCGATTTTTCCGATTTTTTTTCTCCCGATTTTTCCCGATTTTTTCCCCGATTTTTCCCGATTTTTTTTCCGATTTTTTCCGATTTTTCCCGATTTTTTCCGATTTTTCCCGATTTTTTTTCCGATTTTTCCCGATTTTTTCCGATTTTTTTTCCGATATTCCCGATTTTTTCCCGATTTTTTTCCCATTTTTTTTCGATTTTCCGATTTTTTTCCGATTTTTTTCCGATTTTTTTTCCGATTTTTCCCGATTTTTTCCGATTTTTTCCCGATTTTTCCCGATTTTTCCGATTTTTTTCCGATTTTTTTTCCGATTTTTCCCGATTTTTTTCCCGATTTTTCCTATTTTTTTTCGATTTTTTTTCAGATTTTTCCCGATTTTTTCCCGATTTTTTTCCGATTTTTTTCCCGATTTTCCCGATTTTTTTCAGATTTTTTTTCAGATTTTTCCCGATTTTTTTCAGATTTTTTCCCGATTTTTCCCGATTTTTTTCGATTTTTTCCCGATTTTTCCCGATTTTTTTCCGATTTTTTTCAGATTTTTTTCCCGATTTTTTTCCCGATTTTTCCCGATTTTTTTCAGATTTTTTTTCCGATTTTTTCCGATTTTTTCCGATTTTTTCCCGATTTTTTTTTCCGATTTTTCCCGATTTTTTTCCGATTTTTCCCATTTTTTTCCCGATTTTTTTTCCCGATTTTTCCCGATTTTTCCGATTTTTCCGATTTTTTTCCCGATTTTTCCCGATTTTTTTTCCCGATTTTTCCCGATTTTTTTCCGATTTTTTTTCCGATTTTTCCCGATTTTTCCGATTTTTTTTCCGATTTTTCCCGATTTTTTTCCGATTTTTTTCCGATTTTTCCCGATTTTTTCCGATTTTTTCCCGATTTTTTTTCCGATTTTTCCCGATTTTTTCCGATTTTTTTCCGATTTTTCCCGATTTTTTTCCCGATTTTTTTTCCGATTTTTCCCGATTTTTCCCGATTTTTTTTCGATTTTTTCCGATTTTTCCCGATTTTTTTCCGATTTTTTTCCGATTTTTTTCCCGATTTTTCCCGATTTTTTTCCCGATTTTTCCCGATTTTTTTCCGATTTTTTTTCCGATTTTTTCCGATTTTTCCCGATTTTTTCCCGATTTTTTTCCCGATTTTTCCCGATTTTTTTCCCGATTTTTTCCCCATTTTTTTTCCGATTTTTTTTTCCCGATTTTTCCCGATTTTTCCGATTTTTTTTCCGATTTTTCCCGATTTTTTTCCGATTTTTTCCGATTTTTCCCGATTTTTTCCGATTTTTTCCCGATTTTTTTTCCGATTTTTCCCGATTTTTTCCGATTTTTTTCCGATTTTTCCCGATTTTTTTCCCGATTTTTTTCCCATTTTTTTTTCGATTTTCCCGATTTTTTTCCGATTTTTTTCCGATTTTTTTTTCCGATTTTTCCCGATTTTTTTCCGATTTTTTTCCGATTTTTCCCGATTTTTTTCCGATTTTTTTCCGATTTTTTTCCGATTTTTTTCCCGATTTTTCCCGATTTTTTTTCCGATTTTTCCCGATTTTTTTCCGATTTTTTCCGATTTTTTTCCGATTTTTTTCCCGATTTTTCCCGATTTTTTTCCCGATTTTTCCCGATTTTTTTCCGATTCTTTTCCGATTTTTTTCCCGATTTTTCCCGATTTTTTTCCCGATTTTTCCCGATTTTTTTCCGATTTTTTTCCGATTTTTTCCGATTTTTTCCGATTTTTTCCCGATTTTTTTTCCCGATTTTTCCCGATTTTTTTCCCATTTTTCCCATTTTTTTCCCGATTTTTTTCCCGATTCTTCCCGATTTTCCGATTTTTTCCGATTTTTTTCCCGATTTTTCCCGATTTTTTTTCCCGATTTTCCCGATTTTTTTTCGATTTTTTTTCCGATTTTTCCCGATTTTTCCCGATTTTTATCCCGATTTTTTCCCCATTTTTTTCCGATTTTTTTTTCCCCATTTTTCCCGATTTTTCCGATTTTTTCCCTATTTTTCCCGATTTTTTTCCCGATTTTTCCCGATTTTTTTCCGATTTTTTTTCCGATTTTTTCCGATTTTTCCCGATTTTTTCCCGATTTTTTTCCCGATTTTTCCCGATTTTTTTCCCGATTTTTTCCCCATTTTTTCCGATTTTTTTTCCCCGATTTTTCCCCGATTTTTCCGATTTTTTTTCCGATTTTTCCCGATTTTTTCCCGATTTTTTTTTCCGATTTTTCCCGATTTTTTCCGATTTTTTTCCGATTTTTCCCGATTTTTTCCCGATTTTTTTCCCGATTTTTTTCCCGATTTTTTCCCGATTTTTTTTCCGATTTTTTTTTCCCGATTTTTCCCGATTTTTCCGATTTTTTTTCTCCCGATTTTTCCCGATTTTTTCCCCGATTTTTCCCGATTTTTTTTCCGATTTTTTCCGATTTTTCCCGATTTTTTCCGATTTTTTCCCGATTTTTTTTTCCGATTTTTCCCGATTTTTTCCGATTTTTTTTCCGATATTTCCCGATTTTTTTCCCGATTTTTTTCCCATTTTTTTTTCGATTTTCCCGATTTTTTTCCGATTTTTTTCCGATTTTTTTTCCGATTTTTCCCGATTTTTTTCCGATTTTTTTCCCGATTTTTCCCGATTTTTCCGATTTTTTTTCCGATTTTTTTTCCGATTTTTCCCGATTTTTTTCCCGATTTTTCCTATTTTTTTTCGATTTTTTTTCAGATTTTTCCCGATTTTTTCCCGATTTTTTTCCGATTTTTTTCCCGATTTTCCCGATTTTTTTCAGATTTTTTTTCAGATTTTTCCCGATTTTTTTCAGATTTTTTTCCCGATTTTTCCCGATTTTTTTCGATTTTTTCCCGATTTTTCCCGATTTTTTTCCGATTTTTTTCAGATTTTTTTCCCGATTTTTTTCCCGATTTTTCCCGATTTTTTTCAGATTTTTTTCCGATTTTTTCCGATTTTTTCCGATTTTTTCCCGATTTTTTTTCCGATTTTTCCCGATTTTTTTCCGATTTTTCCCATTTTTTTCCCGATTTTTTTCCCGATTTTTCCCGATTTTTCCGATTTTTTCCGATTTTTTTCCCGATTTTTCCCGATTTTTTTTCCCGATTTTCCCGATTTTTTTCCGATTTTTTTTCCGATTTTTCCCGATTTTTCCGATTTTTTTTCCGATTTTTCCCGATTTTTTTCCGATTTTTTCCGATTTTTCCCGATTTTTTCCGATTTTTTCCCGATTTTTTTTCCGATTTTTCCCGATTTTTTCCGATTTTTTCCCGATTTTCCCGATTTTTTTTCGATTTTTTTTCCGATTTTTCCCGATTTTTCCCGATTTTTATCCCGATTTTTTTCCCCATTTTTTTCCGATTTTTTTTTCCCCATTTTTCCCGATTTTTCCGATTTTTTCCCTATTTTTCCCGATTTTTTTCCCGATTTTTCCCGATTTTTTTCCGATTTTTTTTCCGATTTTTTCCGATTTTTCCCGATTTTTTCCCGATTTTTTTCCCGATTTTTCCCGATTTTTTTCCCGATTTTTTCCCCATTTTTTTCCGATTTTTTTTCCCCGATTTTTCCCGATTTTTCCGATTTTTTTTCCGATTTTTCCCGATTTTTTCCCGATTTTTTTCCGATTTTTCCCGATTTTTTTCCGATTTTTTTTCCGATTTTTCCCGATTTTTCCCGATTTTTTTTCCGATTTTTTTCCGATTTTTCCCGATTTTTTTCCGATTTTTTTCCGATTTTTTTCCCGATTTTTCCCGATTTTTTCCCGATTTTTCCCGATTTTTTTCCGATTTTTTTTTCCGATTTTTTCCGATTTTTCCCGATTTTTTCCCGATTTTTTTCCCGATTTTTCCCGATTTTTTTCCCCATTTTTTCCCCATTTTTTTTCCGATTTTTTTTTCCCGATTTTTCCCGATTTTTCCGATTTTTTTTTCCCGATTTTTCCCGATTTTTCCCGATTTTTTCCGATTTTTTCCCGATTTTTTTTTCCGATTTTTCCCGATTTTTTCCGATTTTTTTTTCCGATATTTCCCGATTTTTTTCCCGATTTTTTTCCCATTTTTTTTCGATTTTCCCGATTTTTTTCCGATTTTTTTCCGATTTTTTTTCCGATTTTTCCCGATTTTTTTCCGATTTTTTTCCCGATTTTTCCCGATTTTTCCGATTTTTTTTCCGATTTTTTTTCCGATTTTTCCCGATTTTTTTCCCGATTTTTCCTATTTTTTTCGATTTTTTTTCAGATTTTTCCCGATTTTTTCCCGATTTTTTTCCGATTTTTTTCCCGATTTTCCCGATTTTTTTCAGATTTTTTTTCAGATTTTTCCCGATTTTTTTCAGATTTTTTTCCCGATTTTTCCCGATTTTTTTCGATTTTTTCCCGATTTTTCCCGATTTTTTTCCGATTTTTTTCAGATTTTTTTCCCGATTTTTTTCCCGATTTTTCCCGATTTTTTTCAGATTTTTTTTCCGATTTTTTCCGATTTTTTCCGATTTTTTCCCGATTTTTTTTTCCGATTTTTCCCGATTTTTTTCCGATTTTTCCCATTTTTTTCCCGATTTTTTTTCCCGATTTTTCCGATTTTTTCCGATTTTTTTCCCGATTTTTCCCGATTTTTTTTCCCGATTTTTCCCGATTTTTTTCCGATTTTTTTTCCGATTTTTCCCGATTTTTCCCGATTTTTTTCCCGATTTTTTTTCCCGATTTTTATCCCGATTTTTTTCCCCATTTTTTTTCCGATTTTTTTTTCCCGATTTTTCCCGATTTTTCCGATTTTTTTTTCCCGATTTTTCCCGATTTTTCCCGATTTTTTCACGATTTTTTTCCCGATTTTTCCCGATTTTTTTCCCGATTTTTTCCCCATTTTTTTTCCGATTTTTTTTTCCCGATTTTTCCCGATTTTTCCGATTTTTTTTCCGATTTTTCCCGATTTTTTTCCGATTTTTTCCGATTTTTCCCGATTTTTTCCGATTTTTTCCCGATTTTTTTCCGATTTTTCCCGATTTTTTCCGATTTTTTTCCGATTTTCCCGATTTTTTTCCCGATTTTTTTTTCCGATTTTTCCCGATTTTTCCCGATTTTTTTTCCGATTTTTTCCGATTTTTCCCGATTTTTTCCGATTTTTTTCCGATTTTTTTCCCGATTTTTCCCGATTTTTTTCCCGATTTTTCCCGATTTTTTTCCGATTTTTTTTCCGATTTTTTCCGATTTTTCCCGATTTTTTCCCGATTTTTTTCCCGATTTTTCCCGATTTTTTTCCCGATTTTTTCCCCATTTTTTTTCCGATTTTTTTTTCCCGATTTTTCCCGATTTTTCCGATTTTTTTTCCGATTTTTCCCGATTTTTTTCCGATTTTTTCCGATTTTTCCCGATTTTTTCCGATTTTTTCCCGATTTTTTTTCCGATTTTTCCCGATTTTTTCCGATTTTTTTCCGATTTTTCCCGATTTTA